>NW_007055659.1:0-31336 GCF_000164805.1 Carlito syrichta | reverse complement strand
AAGATGTTATAAGCCTTAGGACACCAGTTTCTAAATACAAGGTATTCCAGAATCACTACAGAGAATCTTTAAAAGTAAAGGCTGGCCAGGTGCAGTGGCTTATGCCTATAATCCCAGCACTTTGGGAGGCTGATGCAGAATGATTGCTTCAGCCCAAGAGTTGGAGACCAGCCTGGGCAACATAGCGAGATCTCGTCTCTACCAAAAATCAAAACAAAAATTAGTCCGGCATAGTGGCATACACCTATAGTCCCAGCTACTCAGGAGGCTGAGGGGAGAGGATCACTAAAGTCCAGGAGGTCGAGACTACAGTGAGACATGATGGTGACATGGCACTCTAGCCTGGGCAACAGAGTGAGATTTGTCTCCAGTGAAAGCTTCCCTGGGACCCAATCCAGACACTCTGGAAACTAACACATAAAAGGTATACCTTGAAAAAGAACTTCCTCTGAATCTTTCATAGCTTGTAGACAACAGCAGTATTTTCTTAAAGTATGATCCTTGTATTACTTTTCAAGTGGAATCACTTAGCATATTTGTGGAAAATGCAGATTTGCAGACTGGACTTTACATCAACTGAACCAGAGGTTCCAAGAAGTGGAATCTGGGAATCTTCCCTTTGAGCAAACACCCCAGGGATGTCTCATTCCTCCTAGAATCTGAGCATTGCTTCCTTAAGAGGCTTCCAGCCAGGCAGAGTCCTCCTTGTCTATTTTTCTGTTTCTACTTCATTTGCTGATTTATTTTTTAGCACAAAATCCCCCCTTCATATTTTGATGAGTACACTAATAATAAGGAAAAAAAATTTCTTCAACATGTTCCCACAGGACCTTGAGGTTAGCCAGGTGATCCAGGAGACCTGGGAAGGGTCTGTACTGGTGGGTGGATGCTTCTGGTCATACTTTCTCTGACAATCCTTTCTTCATCTCTGATGGAATAGAACTTCTAGATTGTCATCAGTGGGCCAGGCTTTGGGGTTGTAAGGCCTTAACTGCTTCTTCCTACCACACTCAGTCTCATAATTCTGGTGTGCTGACTTGTTCTCACCAATAGAATATCAGCAGAAATGACATCTCTTCTAGATTCGGGATTTTAAAAGTCAGATATTCCTTGTTCAGTACCTCTTGTCCTGTCTTCTAGATGAACGCGAAGGGCACCAAGACCCTCAGGAATAGTAGAGCCACAAGTAAAGAAAAGGTTCTTGGGTCCCTGAATCACCAGGTGGAAGAGAGCTGTTCATGGACAAGGAAGATCCACACCAGATTATTAATAGCTAAGAAATATCTTTTTATTGGGTTAAGCTACTGAAAATTTAGAATTGATTTAGTACAGCAAATAATACTATCTTACCAGACATCCTATTGCTGCAGTTTCTAAATATAGAGTAACTAAAATGTATTCAAAACATTCATTTTCTGAGTGGAACTGGACAGCTTTCAGTCTGAAATTCAGTTTCTTCACATAATAGTTTTGTGGCCTTACAAGACTTATTACACCTCTTTTTGATCAAGTATTAACAAACTTCTGGGGCCTGACTAATCAGAAGAATTAAGATTTCATCTTCCTCTTTAGCAAAGATTATACTTTACATTAGTAGTTAATATCTACTAAATTCAAATAAATATGCTCTTCAAATATAAATCCTTTGGCATTGGAAATGCTCACCCAAACAGCTGCAAAATTTAAAAAGGACCCTAGACTTCCCATAAGCAATCCAGTCATACTTCTATGTCTGGTGCTTTAAAACATATATTCTACATACCTATAGGTACTGTAAATCTACTTCATAAAAACAAAAACATAAGAAATAGCTGGAATGGATAAAAATATCCACAAGCAAACCACAAAAAATAGGAATTACCTCTTCGGTACTATCCCCAAAACATAATGAAAATAGATTGTATTCATTCTTGAACTGGGAAACCAGAAAATACATTTTAAATAATTTTGAAATAAAATTCTCATTTCATGTGCAGGAAGCGTTCTTTTTTCCCTTTGGCAAATCAACACTTAGTCTGGAAAACACGATGCTCACTCATAATGTCATGCATCTCACTCACAATAATTCTTTCTTATTAACTGCTTGGGTACAATTTATTTTCCTCTCGGGCTATGAGGGTGCGCATGAGTGCAGCTCACTCTGGCTGGAGCTGATAAGCCAGGCCGTGGCCGCTGCACCACTGGCCTGGTGTGATTTGTAAGAAGACAGTATTCTGTTGGCTCGAAGAAGCACGCTGTAGATCAAACCTATCACAAAGAAGATCTACAAACAATACCTTGATGCATTTGCCAACTCTCACAGAAAGCTTGCTGGTATTCTTCTGAAAATACAGTTTGGCTGTTTTTTGTTTGTTTGCCTAGTGAAGACATACAGACTACTTTTATTTTAAAGACCCTTGCTTCCGTTTACACTTTTTTCACAAAGCATGATAGTCTAAAGGATTATTTTTAAACCTTGGTTTTGAAACACACATCACTGTAATTCAAGAAGATAGTTTTCCCATACTTTCGATAAGACCATTTATTTCATAGAAGGGTTAAAAAAAAAAAATCAAGGAATGGCCACAAGAGAAACATGTCACAATCATACAAACAAAAATTCTCATGAATCATTTCCCAATGATTTTTAAATAAAGTATTTATCATTGAGGAAAGTAAACACCTTCCTTTCATGAATTTGCTTTTCCTTCTGCTTATAATGATTGGCCATTGTTTATGTTACTTCAACATCACAAATTATTTGTTTCAAAGGCACTTATAGCTATTTTCATCTAATATATTTCTGAGATTTTTCTTTCCCAGAAGATTGATGATAAAAAGGTATTATTTTAAAGATAACCACTGTGAGGAATCTAAATAGAGGATGCACTGGATAGATTTGCATAATTTAAGGGAAAGTAAGCTAAAGCGATATTGTATTTAAATAATGTTCTACAGTTTATAACATACTGACATATATTTTCCCTAATATTGCCATGTGGCCATGGCTGGTACTGGAATTAGCTTCCGGTACCAGCCATTGGTTGTCATATATTAAATGCTAATTGGTTGTCATGTATTAAATGTTTACTGAATGCTCTATGCTGAACATACATTATCTCCTTTAATCCCTTTAACAACTACATATTCTGTTGGGTCAGATAAGTCCTTGCTGTATGTCAAATCCATCTAAAAAAAATCTAAAACCATGCTTTGGTGGGCTTTCCCACTTTCATATACAGAAAACAGTCTGCTGCATATCAAAATATAGGGTGATTTTTTGTTTCCTTTTTTCAAAAAAGAACAAAGAACCTGAGACTGAGGGTGGGTTGAATGATTTGCCTAAAAGCAAAAGTAAGGAGACAGCTATATGTTTTGAGCACCAGCTACAGATGTGCTAAGAGTTTTACAGACACAGACACAATTACACCACCTTCGTTACTCTCATCAACTGCTTCATGAGACTAGTATTATTATACCTTTTTTCCCTCTCTTAAGCTTTATTTTTCAATTTTATTTTTTCAATTGTCATACAGTAAAGTCAACTTCTTATCTTTAGATGTATACTTCCATAAATTCTAAGTCATATATAAACTCATGTAACCATTGCCGCCATCAGATACAAAATAATTCCATCACCCCATAAACGTCACTTGTTCTACTTTTTCCTGTTCACATAAACTTCTCCTTCCTATCCTCTGGTAATCACTAATCTCCTCTCTGTCACTACAGTTTTGCCTTTTCAAGAATGTCACACAGATGAAATAATACAATATGTCACCTTTGAAATTGACTTCTTTCTGTCAGCTTCATGTCATTGAAATTCGTCTGAGCTTTTGCACGTATCAATAGTCTTTTCCCTTTTATTCTATTATATTTGTTGTAAATATGAAGAAATTAAAACATAGAAAGTGTACATCACTTGCCCAAAGACACACATATAGAAACTAGTATTGGTAGAACTTAAAACCAGGTCTGATTCTAGAGTTTATGTTTCTTCAAGCTTCAAAAATAAAAGAATTAGGAATCAAACATAAAAATAGCCTTTCTAAAACTATTAGGTTGAGGCAAGAAGATCACTTGAGCCCAAGAGTTTGAGACCAGCCTGGGCAGCATAGCAAAATTTTGTCTTCCCAGTTACTCAGGAGGCTGAGGTAGAAGGATTACTTGAGCACAGAAAGTCAAGGCTGCAGTGAGCCATGAGCATACCATGACACTACAGAGAGGGCAACAGAGTGGGATTTTGACTCAATAATAATAACAGTAATAATGAAACTATTAGATACATTAATGTGTTATTATTGATGGGAGAGTAAGTGGTTCACAAATACTTCAAACAGAGAAATTCACTGATAGGAAGAGAAATATTTCTTCATGGCAATTCTAAAGAGAAATACCATTTTACATGTTTATATTAGAAAATGCAAACCCTCTAGTAATTTATATATAATTTGCATTACTTCCTTATTTTCCAGTCAAATATTTTGAAAAAATTTAGTTTTAAATCTATATAACATTGTAAAAGTATATTATAAGTCTCCACTTTAGAAAAAAAATTGAGAGTTGGACAAAATAACAAATGTACACATAAACACACAATTATTGAGGTATGTAAGTAAAATGGTGCTAGCAATAGAACAAGTGAGTTGAAAGTGATCCTATTCAGGGTAAATTTTGTAGCCAATTTCCCAGGGCTAGTCACACCTATCTGGCAGGTCCTGTCCCCCAAGAAATTTCCCTACCAGGAACCAAGAAGCTGCTGGGAGCTCAGCCTTGCCATCTTCCTGGAGAGAAAAGCAACCCCTCAACAGGAATGGCATACACCACTTTTTTTCTGTCACCCTCTTTTCTGCTAACATTGTTCCTATCCCCTTCTTTGATTTTCTTCCCGTTCTAATAGGTGAAAAGCCATTTTTATTTTCTCATCATGTTTTCGATGGCAAATTTATTCTCCTTAACATGTCCTACAAATATCTGCCAGTTTCACCTTCTCGCAAGATTTTCCTCTTTGTGTAATTTGTATGTGCCCTTTGAAATCCAGGTTTGTGGCCACATTGGTATATCTAAGTATTTCCCTTGCTTCTGTCTGATGGGGAGAAGGTGCGATTGTGGTGTGGAAATATTCCTTTTCAAGGCCTTCTTCTCCTCATCCCTCTGGAAACATCAAGATTCTCAGCATTTAGACATAGGTAGCAAGGCTGGTTTAATAGACAAGCTTCTATCAAAACTCCTTAGAAGCCAAGTGCAGTGGCTCATGCCTGTAAATCCAGCATTTTGGGAGGCCGAGACAATAGGATTGCTTGAGTCAAGGAGTTTGAGACTAGCCTGGGCAGCACAGTGAGACCTCATCTCTACAAAAAATAAAATAAAAAACATTAGCCAGGCGTGGTGGTGTTCTATAGTCCCAGATACTCAGGAGTCTGAGGTTGAAGGATCGCCTGAGTCCAGGCAGTGGAGGCTGCAATGAGCCTTGATTGTGCCACTGCATTCCAGCCTGGGTGAGAGTGAAACCCAATTAAAAAAAAGAAAGAAAGAGAGAGAGAAAGAGAGAGAAACTCCTTAGAAATGAGATAGCAACTAATTATCTGGGGATAATGTAGACAAAGAAGATCTCACAATGGTAAAGGCATACTAAGCAGCCAAGCCTCAGAACCCAAAGTCTATCTGTCCTTATTTCATAAATCTGTTACTTAGAAAAAAATTAGTATTACAATTATAAATGATGTAGCTGTAAACAAATTAAATATTACTTTGCTCTAATCAAAGCCACTTGTAAAATCAGGAAAACAATCTTTACTGAAGGGACTCTGTGTATTCATGCCCCCACCCCCATCCCAGTGCAAAGAGCAATGCTTTGCAAGAAGGCTGCTCTCAAACATGGTTGATTAAATGACCTATTACCAATGTCTCAGGGACATTGCCTTCCTTAATGCTCTAGTGGCTCCTTGAAAAGAAACGTTTCCATTGTCATAAAAGAGCAGATTTTTATTCCCAGTAACATAACCAACAGATGTCTCCTAAATCCTAAGGCAACTAGGATGGTAGCAGTTTGTGGTATCATCCTGTCCCTTATGGTGCATTGAAAGTATCTGTGCAGACACCTGTGTTCTTACCTGTGGTCCATGCCATCAAAGCTGTTTCACAATAGAGCCAAATTAGACAACAGGAGAACTTCAAGGAATCAAAAGCTTAGTTATATGCTCCAGAATGATAAAGAGGTGAATTTTGAGAGCTAAAAAAGAGTATAATATGTTTGGATTCCTAAACGGTGTGTCCTTTGTTAGAAATACACTCATCTTGTGTTATTGAAAGTTTTCCATTGACACTTATGGAAAAGGAACACAATCCACAAGTGATTACTCCATATTCTATCCCAAATACATCTGTGCTATGACCATAATGTCCCACATGTAGTATCCCTGACTTCACTTAATACACACAACCCTGTAACATAGAAATGCAGATTGTTATCTCACAGATAAACAAACCAAAGTAGCCTGGTGAGACGTGGCAGACCAGTGTTCAGAGCCATATCTGTTCATGTCCAAGACCGCACTCCTACCGACTCAACATGCTGCCTCTACTGAACAAGGTAAGAAAATTCTAAATGCCAAAAAGTGTTTGCCACCTCTTATTTGTAAACTGGCTTCTAAAATTGAGTAACCCAACAACAAAACATCACAAAAAGAATTCTGGTCTGTACAAAGCCTTCCTATTTCACTATATTGTCAGTAAAACAATAGAATGTGGAAAAGACTCATTTACATTCAAGACAAGAAAATTTTTTTGAAAAAATCACTTGAAGTCACTTTTTTATTCCCAAAAGGAAAGCATTTTGCTTTAATTTCCACAGTAGACCTCTATGGAGGCATCATTTTGCCAGCGTATCCATAAAGAAAGAATGTGTTCAATTCGATGTTTGTTCTATACTAATTCTGGCCTTTTGCATAAAAGGCTTTCCTGTACCATTGTGCCAAATATGTGGTAATTTTGTGATACAATCTTTAAGCCATGGAAAACTCCACCAGAGTTACCAACATAATCTCATTCAACAGAATTTGAATTTGGTTTCTTCATAAATAAAGAAAACCTAGGAAGAGAAAAAAAGAATGGTCTTTTAAAGTGGGGAAGCAATGCCAACCAAAAGGCAGCAGCCTGTGTCTAATTTTACAATGTCAGTGTTAGTAAAGCCAGTGTACCCTTTCCTACTAGGCTTCAATAGCATGCAAAACTTTCTAAAATGGGTACCCTTGGTACAGAATTAGTTCATGGAACTGTGTCTTGGGCATTCAAAAGATTCAGGTGTTGATCTGTGGATTATCACATAGCGCTTGCCTCTTGCCTTAGCCCATACACTTTTGTGACTACCAGTCAGCGTTATGTGTATAATCCACAGATTATAATCCACAGATTATAATCCACAGATCTTCATCTGAATGTTTTTGAAATCTTGAACGGCTTCATGCAGCACTTCCAAGAACAGTGGGGAAGTGAGTTCGTTCTATTGCCTTCCAAACCTCTCCCTCCTCTTGTGGTCCCATTATTTTGTTTGTTGCATCATCAGGTACTCACGACCACATCTATGGTTCTTCTCAACTCTCATCTAAACTTTTGAAGTTATTTTCTGATTCTTTTTCTACTCTTTTCTCAATCTACTAAAATCCATTTTACAAATTATTGTCATTCCTTTCAAAACCCTACAAATTCTTTCTATTGCCAAAAACCAAAACTATTGATCCTGATTTCTAATTACTGTAAATGTGGAAATATTACCAATCTAACTACAAGAACCCCTCAAATGATTAACTTTGGCCCACAAGTCTCCAAAATGTAATGTTTGGATATTAAATAATATAATGAAGTAAGTCAGGTCATCAGTAACTTGGGAAGATATATGACAGTTCTCACAGTGGACCATCAGAAGGTCACCCATCTCAGAACCAGGCATACCCCAGAAAGATTTCTGAGGCTTTCTATAGTTAAGTGTTCAACTTCTAGCCACTGCAATAAAAAGCCTTCCAAGTCCAAACCATCTTTACTCTCTGGGGAAATTCTTAATTTCCATATGAATAATCCAAACACTGGAGCAAACACAAACCGCTTATTGAAGAAAATTCCTGCCAGCAAAACATAAGTGTCTACTCTTGATCTGTTATGAAGAATCCCAACATGTGGTTCCCACACTCTATTCCAAACCCCCCCCAAAAAAATTGGTATTTGTGGAAAATATTCTAAGGGAGATACCACTCATATATTTAACTTACTGTGTTTACTAAGCGCCTATTATGTGCCCGGCACTCTTCTAGGGCCAGGAAAATACACCAGTAAACAAGATAGACAAAGTCCTCATGGGTCTTATATTTTATGGGGGAAGAAACAGAATAAGCAAACTGACTGTCTAATATATAAACCTGTAATTGATAAGTACTGTGGGAGAAAATTAGGACAGGGCAGTAGTGAAAGACAAGAGGAAAAGGAGTAGCCATTTATCTTGAATTATCTAAGCAGTAATCTGATGGGAGTAATGAAACAAGCCTTGGCATTGGGTGTACTTCCCAGGACCACTGTAACAAATTACCACAGACTAGGAGCTTAAAACAACAGACATTTATTCTCTCACAGTTTCGGAGTCTAGAAGTCCGAAAGGGCCCTACACCCTGCAGTGCCCACCCTCCCTGGGACCATCTTTCCTTGTCTTCCAGTTTCTGGTGTTTCCCAGTGTTCCTTGGCATATGGCCACATCACTCCAGTCTCTGCCTCTGTCTTTGCCTCATCTTCTCTCCCTCTTTGTCGTCCTCTCTTCTTCTTATAAGAACACTCATCTTATCAACAGGGTGCCTGAATGAAACATAATTGTACACCTGACCCTTAACTGTACCCCACAAAACCATAATAAAAAAATATTGATTATGAAAAAAAGTGGAAAAAATAATAATAATAAATAAATAAAAAGAACACTCAACATTGACATATCAAGCTAATAACTCAAGATAAAATATCAAGATAAAAACTGCAAAAAACCCCCGGCACAGTGACTCACACCTGTAATCCCAACACTTTGGGAGGCCAAGGCTGGAGGATTACTTGATCCCAGGAGTTTGAGACCAGCCTGGGCCACCTAGTGAGGCCTTATTCCTTCTATTAAAAAAAAAAAAAAAACTGAAAATATTTTACTTCCAAATAAGATCACAATCTGAGGTTCCAGGTTGATACGAATATAAGGAGAATACAATTCAACTAATTACAGGTATATACTGGAATTTGAAAAATGAGAGTTCCAGGCAGAGTAAACAGCAGGGCAAAGGACCTGAAGTGCCTGGAATATCTAATGAACAGCAAGGAGGAAAACGTGGCTGAAGCTCAGTAGATAGAAAAGCGAGTGGTAAATGTCAGAGAGGGAGGCAGGAACCAGAGTACATAGAACCTTGTAGACTGTTGAAGAACTTTAGAAGACTTCAGCAGAGAATATATGTTTAATAACAAGCCCGCTCTGGCTGCTGGATGGGTCAATAACTTTAGTGGAGTATAATAAAGACTGTTTAATTGCTCCGCCCCCCAACAGTCACTCTCTGTATCTTCCTATAACATGTAGCTGGGCACTCGGTCACTTAGAGTCAAGATTGCATTTTCCAGTCTCCCTTGTCTCCATGTGTGGCCAGATTCATCCCACGGGATGGAAACTGGAAATGGTAAGTGAAGTTTTCAGAAACTGCCTTTTAAAAGGGTGAACATTTCTTGTTACAGAAACAAAGAACTGAATACGCATGTTCTCACTCATAAATGGGCTCTAAACACTAGTCACATTAGCACAAGGGAGGGAGCAGCAGTCACTGGGCAATGCCAGGGGAGAAAGGGAGGAAGGGGGCGGACGTGTAACAACACAAACAGCGCCTGGTTGTAAATCAGGAGAAGTAAGAGATAATTAGAGACCCAAACTTCACTTGCATGTAGGCTACTTGTTCAGTTAACCCTTACTTGTACCCTATATCTCTATGATAAAATAAAGCTTAAAAATAAAAATAACAAATAAAAGAGGAAAGATTACTTCTTCAAACTTCCTACCTATGTGCTGAAGTAGATATAGACTTTATGGCTCAAGTGACCATCTTAGACTGTGAGAAGCCTTTCACTGTGGAGGAATAAGGTAGGAAAAGCCTGGGTCATGACATTACAGAATGCCAGACCAATCCTGAACTACCTCTGACTGGGCTATATCACATGTGAGAAAAGTACATTTCAGTCTTGTTTGAGGCTCTACTGTTTGGATCGTCCTGTCATATATAGCAATACCTAATCCTAACGGACAGAGGAGACAGTGTGAAAACAAGAAGACCTATTACAAGGCCATTTTAAACAGGGCATGATGGCTCACATCTGTAATCCCAGAAGTTAGGAGGCCAAAGTGAGATGATTGCCTGAGCCCAGGGGTTCAAGACCAGCCTGGGTAACTTGGCGAGACCTCATCTCTACAATAAATCAAAAAAATTAGCCAGGTGTGGTGGCATGCACCTGTGGTTCTAGCTATTTGGAAAGCTGAGGTGGAAGGATTGCCTGAACCCATCAGGTCAAGGCTGCAGTGGCTGTGAGCATGCCACTGCACTCCAGTCTGGGCAAGAGAGTGAGACTCCAATTCAGGAAAAAAAAAAACCCATTTTAGCAATCCAAGTGAGAAGGCACAGTGACTTGAAATGATGGCAGCAGTGGAAGTAGTAAAAAAAATTCAGATTCTGAATGGATTTCCAAAGTAGAAGCAACATATTTTACAAATGGATTGAAATGAGTATCCATGACACTTGAGAGGAGGTAAGTATATTGATGACTGGCCTAAGTAAGTAGAAGAAGATAATGGCTGCTTCTTAGGACAGAAAAAAGTGGGAATAGAACAGGGTTGTGGTAGCGGTATAGGGGAGGGTATATCAAGAGTTCGGTGTTAGACATTTTGCATTTGAGACACTTGCTAGATAGCAACTAAGAACATAACCTGAATTCAAGACAGAAGTCGGGAATGTAGATGTCCACTTAGAAGTCAGCAGTGTGAAGGTTCTATTTAAATTCACATGCATGATGAGCTCCCCTAGAGAGGAAGTATAGTCAAAGAAGAAAAGGAGCTTCGGAGCTAAGCCTTCAAGATGAAACCAAAGTTTTGATGTTGGGGAAATGAGGAGGTGCCGGCAAATGAGACGGAGGAACCAAGGACAGTCAGGTAGAAGGAGGACACAGAAAACAATGTCCCAGCAGTCAATAAGTAAAATGTTTTAAGGGGGAAGAATAATCAAATGCTGCTGATAAGTAAGAAAACTGACAATTGATGTTAAAACCATTGATAGTATTCTATATGCCCTTTGTAGATTCTGAAACTTTAAATAGACAATGAAAGGCTTTTTAAAATGTGTAGAAATCAGCCGGGCGTGGTAGCGCATGCCTGTAATTCCAGCTACTTGGAAGGCTGAGGCAGAAGGTTCGCCGGAGCCCAGCAGGTCAAGGCTGCGGTGGCCGGGAGCGGCCACTGCACTCCAGTCTGGGTGACCGAGTGAGACTCCAACTCAAAAAAAAATTTGTAGAGCAAACACACACACACACACATACAAGGATATATGACTGAAAATAAATAACAAAAGGCAGACCTGAATCCAATCAAATAAAAAAAGATGGTAGTTAATGAACTAAACACTCTTATTCAAAGGCAAAAATTGCCCAGCATGGTGACTCTTGCCTGTAATTACAGCGTTTGAGGAGGCCAGGGTGGGAGGTTTGCTTGAACCCAGGAGTTTGAGGCCAACCTGGCTAACATAGCAAGACATCATCTCTTCAAAAAAAATAATAATAATTGAAAAGTTATCTGAGGATGGTAGCACATGCCTTTAGCTCCAGCTATGCAGGAGGCGAAGGCAGAAGGAGACCAGGAAGTCAAGGCTGTGATAAGTGGTGATCATGCCATTGCACTCCAGCCTGGGTAACAGAGTAAGATCCCAACTCAAAAAAAGGGGGAGAACAAAAATTATCAGGATGAACAAAAAAGAAAGATCTAACTATGTATTTTCTACAGCAGATATATCTTAACAAAAAGACACTAGATTGAAGGTAAATAGTTGGGAAAAAGCACCATGCAAACACCAAAAGTAAGAAGATTGCAGTTCCTATAATACTCTCAAACTTTGAGGCAAAGAGTATCACCAGAGACAAAGACAAACACAGACATATTAACAAAAGGGTTATTTCATTGGTTAATTTCTCACTTAAGGCCCTTGATTCTCAAGGAAACCCATACCAGCTGTAGCTGGCCAAAGCACAATGAAATTGAGAGAAGTCTGATGCAAATAAACCCTAGAATAGGGTTATGGTAGTGGTGTAAAGGAGGGTGATTCAAAAGTTCAGTTTTAGACATGTTGCATATAAGATGTCTGCTAGAACATTAGGCTAAATTCAAGGCAGAAGAACATGAGCCTAAATTCAAGGCAGAGTCAACGATGTAGATACACACTTAGAGGTCAGCAATGTGGAGAGTTTATTTAAACTCACATGCATGGATGAGCTCCCCTAGAGAGGAAGTATAGTCAAAGAAGGAGAAAAGTTTCAGAGGTAAGCCTTCAAAACAAGACCAAAGTATCTTCCTTCCATTCTCCCCTTCCTCCCATGCACCTGCCCACTAATCTCTGATCAGATACTATCTGCTTCATTATGCCTTATACTTTTTTAGTTTAAATCTTCTGACAAACTGGGGACCATGTCTGAGGCATCAGCTCTTCCCAAGGATGCTCTTGGCTAACCCATCACCTTGCAACATATTGTCAGACATGTTTTCCACCAGGTTATTCTGTGGGACAGTTACTATGAATAGTCCCTCAAGTTCTGTTGACAGTTTCTAACAGTATGCAGTTATCAGAATTATTCCAGCTCCCTGTATTAAACCTTTCCTACTTTCACAGAAAAAGAAGTATATGTCTATACCACATAGGTATAGGCTTAAATAAGCTAAACAAAATACCCTCATACACCTACACAAATGATATTGCATCCTGATCCCAGAGGGAGTTATACACTATCAAAGTATAAAATTCCTTTTCTTGGAATGTAAGAAATTCTTTTATAAAGATATTTCTTCTTTTTCCTACTTTTCCCCTACAAGTCACCAATAGATGGAATTACCTCAGAAGATAAATATGGCAAGTTTTCTTCACTGTAGCCAACAAAAAGTTGCTAAAAGATAACAGCGTTTCCTTGGAAGAAGGTGAAAATACATCTCTAAATTCTTATTATGAGTCATCCCAAATTGTCACAAACTTTGTAGGAGAAACATCAAAAAGAAGTTATCAGAATAGAACACTGTCAGATGCTATACCCAGACTAGAAAGCATCACAGAAGATGAACAGACAAGGTTTCACTTCTGTTTGCTACAGTTTCAAAGTGAATTTTACTCTGATAAAGACATCAGATAAGAATCTTTCCTTACATGTTACTAATTTCAAATCAATGTTGTTTTAGACCACTGTATCTATGTACATATATATGCACACAAACACACACATGTGCATAAACATTTCTCCCTTAGATATGACACTGGGAATCAGAATATGTACAAAAATATCCATACTTCACTCTCCATCCTACATTTTTGTGAAAACTTAAAATTTTCAGGAACTTATTTGCTAAAACTTTGATTTCACTTACATTTATATCAGCCTCAAAATTTCTAGTTTTATTTCAAAAAATAGAAAGTTTCAAACAACAATCTATCCTGTTTTGGACATTAAAAGACAATTAGAATTAAAGTGCCAAGGTTTATCTATGAGAATAAGTAAAAGAACTTTGCCCTTTAAGGTAACCTGCTTTGTTGCCAAATTGATTGTTCAAAACAAAGATGAGTCTGTGCTAGGGAGAATGACGCAAATTTGGCTATTCAAAATTCATTACTTTTGGTCACTTTCCTCGCTAACTTAACTAGACCTGCAGTAATCCACATTGACCAGGTTTACATTAATAAATCAACTAGGACCCAATCTATTATTTCATCAATATAGCCAAAAGGAATATGAATTAAAAAAAAGAAAAGAAAAAAAAAAGTAGCCTCTGTTTTACTCCTCTGTTTTTATTGTGATAAAGATCCTTGGAAGAAAATGAACTTCCTTTATAATGAAAAGAAACAGTTGTGATCCACAATTCATTCATGGTTTTCAAAAGAAAGCAATCTGCTTATAATAAAGATAGATTCAGGCTGAGGTGAGTGAACTGCCTGAGTCCACGGGTTCGAGACCTGCCTGGGCAACTTGGCAAGATCTCATCTCTACAATATATCAAAAATTAGCCGGGCGTGGTAGCACGTGCCTGTAGTTCCAGCTACTTGGAAGGCTGAGGCGGAAGGATCGCTGGAGCCCAGCAGGTCGAGGCTGCGGTGGCCAGGAGCGGCCACTGCACTCCAGTCTGGGTGACAGAGTGAGACTCCAACTCAAAAAAATAAAAAATAAAATAAAATAAAGATAGACTCTATGTGGATTATTATCATGTTCCTTATTAACCAAATAACCCCTCTTCCAATGCACAATCATATCCACAGTGAAACAGGTCCCTTCAACATGAAAGAAAAAGACCAAGTCGGAAGAATGACTTGAGACCAGAGTTCAAAATCAGGCTGGGAAACATAGTGAGACCTAATTTCTACAAAAATTAAAAAATTATTCATGTGTGGTGGCACATGCCTACAGTCCCAGTTCTTCAAGAGGCTGAGGCAGAAGGATCACTGGATCCCAGAAGATTGAGGCTATGGTGAACTGTGAGTGTGCCACTGCACTCCAGCCTGGGCAACAGACTGAGACCCTGACTCAAAAATAATTTTAAAAATAAAAATAAAGCATGAAAGACAAGAGTAACCTTAAATAATCAAATAGAAGTAGTTAGTATTAGTGGCTCGAGTGCTACCAAAAAATGAAGTTCATTTAAGTGTTGCTGGATATTTTTAATCCTTAAAACACACACACACACACACACACACACACACACACACACACACACACACACCACTTTTAAGTGTTTTCCCTGCTCACAGAGTGAACATGGCATATTTCTATACCCAAATACTGAGGAATATGGTTCACTCTTTGGCCATCTTCTTTTCATTCATTCTAAAATATGAAAGTTTGTTCATCAAATATCTCTTGAATGTCTATCATCCATCAAGTTTTGAAAAGGCTTGGAGTTCCTCGATGAATGTTTTCTGAGCTCCTTCTCTTTGAGGAAACCAATAGAATGGCAGATACTTCAATGCTGTGTACACCACGTATGCAGGACAGCATTCCAATCTTGGCTGTCACCCTGTGAGCTCCCTGAACCTGTTTTAGTGCATAGAACACAAATTCAACTCCCAAATTAAAATTGTATCATATTTTCATCAGAAGGCAGTAAAAGTCATATTACATCACAGAGGGAAAAAAATTCTCATAACCCCATCAACAAACCTTGCTATTGGCCAGGTGTTGTGGCTCCCAGCACTTTGGGAGGCTGAGGTGAGAGGGTTGCTTAAGCCCAGGAGTTCAAGACTAGCCTGGGCAACATAGTGAAACCCTGTCTCTACAATATAATTCAAAAAAAAAATTAGTTGGGTGTGAGGCATGCACCTGTAGTCCCAGCTACTTAGGAGCCTGAGGTGTAAGGATCACTTGAGCCCAGAAGTCCAAGGTTGCAGTGAAACAGGATTGTGCCACCTCACTCTAGCCTAGCCAACAGAGTGAGGCCCTGCCTCAAAAAATAAAAATAAAAAAGTCCTGCTATCCCTGTTAACTGTATTTCTCCTCCCCACAGAGAAATACAGAAATTCAAGATTTTCTAGTTAATAAACACTACACAGCAATACAACAGCCATGTAGCATTCTAAACAACTTTCATTAAATGAAGCCCCAACAGCTAAGCAAACCCCAAGTAAGTAGTGTTTCTGTGTCCCTGAAAGGTGTGTGTATGTGTGCGTGTGCGTGTGCGTGTGTGTGTGTGTGTGTAACACATAACACACAATGTTTGTTCTCATTTGAACACTGGCCATTGAATCAATGGCTCATGCAGTCTCCTCACCATATCACTTACCTGAGTACATGGACCTATGGCCATAAATATTCCATTTAGAAAAAGAACGTCACACCTGGATTCTTGAGAGCAGAGTACATACCATGTTATACACAGTCCTGGCTCTGCTTTGCTGCTCAGCCTTAAGCTAGCTTCAAAGCAGAAGTTCAAATTGGGACACTGAAATCAGAATTTTTTGGTGCCCTTGCACAAACACAAGGTGTCCTGAAGGTCACTCTGCGCACACCTGTGGAGCCTCTGTCCACATTAGCCCTCCTTCCCAAGTCTAACCATCCTTCCTCCAACTACTCCCCAAAACCCAAACACCCCTTCTCAGCTCTTAGGTGCAGCCTAGGGAGACATAAAAGCTGAACAAGCAAGTAAAACTGGGCAGGAACACGTTCCCTGCTTGTCTCGGCCGGCAATTCCTTCTCATTTTTTCATAAAGGTCGAATATGTAATGTTGATAAAAAGCAGGTAAGCCCTCAACAAGTGCTCATGGCTGTTGTTGTTGTTGTAAGTATTATCTCTATTTGTTCCTGTGTCAATCACAAGAAAAGAGAGCCAAGTCAAGTTGCTTTTTAAAAGTAGGTACTTGCACCACAAATGGAGGGAAGACAGACTCTCCTTGCCAAGGACAGGTTTTAATTGATGATGATTGTTGCACTAATGAGGCTACCTCCCATCAACATGACTCCTGCTTCAGAGCACTGCTCAGAGGGCAGCCACAGAGGCAGACAGAAATGACCCATTCCCTTCCCAGAACCTTCCATGTAGCAACATCAATACATAGACCGGCACGGATTATCTCATCTTTATGTTCGTGCTGTCAGCTCATGCCACGAGTAGAGAATCAGACTTTCTGGGGAGATACCAGTTGATAAAATAACTAGAGAGAAACTGGGTGTACTCTAAGGTGGTCCTCATGGTGGATGGCCCGTGTGTATCATCAGGAAAGACTGGAGATAGAAAGCCTACTGCATTTTCCATTAAACATTTTAGTTGAGGCTTAAGAAAAATAGATTCACAGAAACAAAGAACTGAGTACCACACGTTCTCACTCATAAGTGGACCCTGAACAATTATTATAACACTATAAAAAAGGGATTGGCAATAGTGGGAAACTGACAGGGAAGGGAGTGGAGGGGCATACTCCATCAATAAGGGTGCCTGACCTCAAACCAAGTGACGTGGGGACCAAAAGGAGGCCCAACCTTTACCTGTACAATGATCATTTGCAACAAACTAACCCTGAATTGTACCCCACATCTTTAAAATAAAATTCTGAAAAAAAAAAGAAATTGCTTAATGGAAAATTTAGCAGTTATGAATAAAAATATGCCTATATAGTTTCAGTTTTACCAGAAAGTAAGGTATTTTATTTATTTGTTGATCGATTGATTGAGTTTGGGTCTCACTCTGTAGCCCAGGCTGGAGCGCAGTGGCATGATCACAGCTCACTATAGTCTCACACTACCTTCTTCCTTGCCCACTGGGCATCAGTTAGCCACCCCAGTCTTTTCTCTGTTCTTTTAAGAGAAAGTATGTTCTACCTCAGAGCCTTTGTACTGACTCATTCCAAGAATAGTCTTCCTGTGGCACTTGACATGCATAGCGGGCTTCATCTCATCATCAGGGCTCAGCCAAATGTCACCACTCGGGAGTCACTTTTTCTGTCATGGACACACCTACAATGCCCCCTTCCCCTGTCCACTTCAATGTAGCAGAGCCCCCTCTTGATTTCCATTCAAGTATTTACCAGCAGGTGTAGTCATGACTTCTTTCTCCACTAAAACGGAAGCCCAAGAGGAAGGACAGCCTCTTCCCTAGCTGTGGCTGTGTCCCAGGTCCAGCAAGCACCTGACAGAGAGTGGGAAGCTCATAAACATCTTTGAGTAAATGAATGTGCTCCCTAAACTTTCAGTTCTCCTGCTTTTCATTTGTTCCAGTTTTATTAAGTTGGGTTGACAAATAACTGTACATAGGTAAGGTATGCAATGTGGTGTTTTGATAGAAGTATATTTGATGTAATGATTCCCACAATCAAACTAATTAGTATGCTCACCATCCCACCCAGTCGCCGTTTTGAATGTGCGTAATAGAATACTGAAAATCTACTCTCAGCAAATGCCAAGTTACAATACATCAGTATTAACCATAGTCACCATGCTGTACAATGTTTCTCTAGAACTTACTCATCTTCTAACAGAAGGTTTGCGTCCTTGACCAACATATCCCATTTGTCCCGCTCACCCTCAGCCCAGGCAACCACCATTCAGTCGACTGTTTCTCATGGCAATCTTATTCATAATATCCATGATATGAAAAGCACCTGTGTCCACCAACATGTAAATGAATAAATGATGGTATGTGTGAATATTTATGTGTGTATATGTATGCAGTAGAATATTATTCAGCCGTTAAAAAGTAAGCAAATCCTGACATTTTGCAACTATTTGGAGGACATAAGCCAGACAGAGAACGATAAATATTGCATGATATCACTTATATGTGGAACCTGCTGCTTTTCAAATCTAGCTGTATACATTCATCTTCAATATTTAGAAAATCAAGAAACATAAAGAATCAGACTTAAGGAAAATCCGTATATAAACACACACACCAAAAAATGCTGATAATATTTTCAGAATACATAGACCACCCACTGTAATCATAAATGATTGAAAAGAACAGCAAAAAAAAAAAAAAATTGTACCAGCATAACGTTTTTGGACATTCACAAATTCAACATCATAACCACAACTTCTAAATAATTTTAAATTGCAAAGAAAGGTAGAAAATTGTTTTAAGGAGCTAAACTTATTCTTGCTCATCAACATGCTCTTTAAATTGTTTTAACCAAGAGACGAAGAAAACTACAAATCCCACTTCATTTTTATACCACGTTAAAAGCAACTTTTCACGCCCTCAGTGAAAAGGGAGTCAAAATGTTCAACATATTACAATCAACAAGAAGTTGTGTTCAGGATATGTTAGACGTGTCTACATTTTTGGTCACCTGTGTCAGCTGTTTTTCTTTGCCTAGTGGGCAAATTTCTGGGCTAATTTATTGTCTGTCTTAAACGTTAGAAGGTAACCATCTTTCTTATGCCGGGAATAAAGACACTTAAAGAATATTTTAAAGTATAAAAATATTGCACGAAGAGAATTCAGTGAGAAATTTCGAAGTGATACTCAGATTTCAAGGTCTAAGACAGGTTCAGTAGTGCATGTCTGGAGTCCCAGCTACTCAGGAGGCTTAGGTGGGAGGACCCCTTGAGCCCTGGAATTCAGGTTCACCTTGAGAAACATAGAAAGATAATGATACACCATCTCTAAACAAATTAATTTTAAATATATATATTTTAGCCAGGCTCGGTGGCTCAGCCTGTAATCCCGCACCTTTGGGAGGCTGAGGTGAGTGAATTGCCTGAGCCCACAGGTTCGAGACCCACCTGGGCAGCGAGACCTCATCTCTACAATAAATCAAAACATCAGCAGGGCGTAGTAGCGCACTAGTTCTGGCTACTTGGAAGACTGAGGCAGAAGGATCGCCAGAGCCCAGCAGGTCGAGGCTGCGGTAGCTGGGAGTGGCCACTGCACTCTAGTCTGGGCAACAGAGTGAAACTCCAACTCAAAATATATATATATATATATATATTTTTTTTTTTTAATTTTAAGGTTTGGGAACTCTCCTGTGAACAACTACAAATTGGTAATTTCTGCCTAGATGATTATTGCCTGCAAAGACTCCTCTGGGCTTTTGTTTGATGAAGTTTATTGATTTCTTACTCCAGTTATATGCAAAGCCACACATGTGACTGAACGTTGTCTACCCAATTAAGCACACGTATCATCAACTACTGGTTCAGACTTCTCCTCCTCACAGCTAGCAGGCCCCAGCTGACCTGAACACACTCATACATCAACAAACTATTAACTCTGATGCAGCATTTCTGAATTTCTAGGATCCTTTCACTACAGAGAAATAAAGTACAACCACTGAAATGAACTTATTCTACCATACCTGTGCATTGCAATTTATTTAGCTGTAGAGCAGCATATGTCTGTCACCAACAATGACAGCTTACACACTGAAGCCTGTAAGCCAAAAGCGAGTCCTCCAGACCTGATTCCGAGGTCTCAACTCAGCAAAATTCGGGAACTTGTGTACAAGTGCAAGTGACAGAACTGTGCCCTCAGGAACTAAGAGTGGTTCAAAGGGCTAATGACAGCTAGAAGTAACAATTGCATCCACTTTGTGAGATCAGCCTAAACAGAATTTTCATTTTAACATCAATGTGTTTATTTACTTATTTCTGTGTGGTTGTTTGGGTCAGGATTTCACTGGAATGCAGTGGCACAATCACAGCTCACCACAGCCTCCACCTCCTGGGAGTGTGCATGCTCAGACCCACTATTGGGAAGTCCCCTCAGCCTTCAATAGCTGGGACTACAGGTATGTGCCAACATACTGGGCTAAATTTTCTTTCTTTCTTTTTTTTTTTAGAGATGAGGTCTCACTATGTTGCCCAGGCTGGTCTCAAACTCCTGAGCTCAAGCGATCCTCTCGCCTCAGTCTCTCTAAATGCTGGGATTTCAGATGTGAGCCACCACACTTGGCCTTGACATCAACTTAATAGAAAACTGAATGATACCTTTAAAACACTAAGCCAGGCTCGGTGGCTCAGTCTGTAATCCCGCATTTTGGGAGACCGACGTAAGTGACTTGCCTGAGTCGGCGGGTTTGAGACCCGCCTGGGCAACTTGGCGAGACCTCATCTCTACAATAAATCAAAAAATTAGCTGGGCATGGCACTGCGTGCTGTAGTTCCAGCTTTGAAAGGCTGAGGTGGAAGGATTGCCAGAGCCCAGCAGGTCAAGGCTGCAGTGGCTGGGAGCGGCCACTGCACTCCAGCCTAGGCGACAGAGTGAGACTCTAACTCAAAAAAAAAAAAAAAAAAACACTAACGTCAAAAATACTGGAAGTCAAAAAGGGAGCTTCATTCTGTAAGGGATATAGTGAGTGTGACTGTATACTTTACATGTCCCAGGTGCCCTGACTTTTCTTTCATGAGACAACATGTGTACATTATTTACTTAAGATGTGCCCATAGTGCCAAATATATGCCAAAGAGAAGTGTGCCATAGAACAAAGGACATCTGCTTTATAAAACTTCATCTTATTCTCCAAACAATAGCTCATCTGCCTTTTATTTTATTTAATAAAAACATGCTTCTTTCAGTGCAGTACAATGAAGTGGAGACACCAAGTTCTTTGTTAAATGTAAGAAAATGTGGTGTCTGTTACCTTTACTGCTTATGAGTTGCCTGCTATCCCGTATTTGGCAAGACAAATAGAACTACACACTGTGAGTGACTCACCACAGAACTTCACTATCCATCATCCGCCTGGCTCTGCACAGATTCTGTAGGGCATTCAGGACATTTTGCTGCCTATGAATATTTTAGACAAGAAGAATCCCTGAAAGCTTCCTGATGGATTAATATAAGAAAGGAGGACGTTTTCATGTTTTATAGCTATTTGCTAAAGGACTGCGACCATTACTGCACGCCAATGAAAAGATGCCTCTTCCAACAGCAAGAAGCAGCCCCATAGAGGCATTCCGGCTCCCTTTATCACAAACTGATTTGAAAGTAATGATATATAATATATAAATATTGCATGCGCTCCTCTGCAGAAAATTAAGTGCTCTCCTGGTGCCAGCACCTTCACACCTAACGATAATTGTGGGAAAAAAGGGAAAATGGGAGAAAATCTTTGCCAACAATTTAAGAAAATAAGTTTGCTACTGTACCTCTTTAGCTTTGACAGTGAAATGAAGTGCAATTTATTAGTTTATCTTTTATTGTGCTATTCACACCCATGAATAAATAGCAGATTACCATTCTCAATAGCACTTCACAACTTCTCAAATAAGCTTACACTTTGTTTTCTTTTTGCTTTTGAGTCAGGGTTTCACTCTGTCACCCAGGCTGGAGTACAGTGGCATGATCACAGTTTACTGCAACCTCAAAATGCTGGGTTCAGGCAATTCTCCTGCCTCAGTCTCTTGAATAGTCGAGACTACAGGTACACACCACCACAATTGGCTATTTTAAAAACATTTTTATAAAGACAGAGTCTTGTTATGTTGTCCAAGCTGGACTCAAACTCCTAGGCTCAAGCAGAACTCCCACCTTGGCCTCTCAGAGTGCTGAGCCACCATGCCCAGCATATACTTTAAAGGTAACAGAGAAAATTTAGAAAATACGAGAAAATAAAATGGAAAAAATTCACTTGTTGGCACACTATTTTCAGTATTTTAAAGTATTTCCTTCCAGTTTTTAATGTAATTTTTAAATGAAGTATTTTGCATATTACCTTTCCACTAATATATAAACATTCCCCATGTTATAAACTCTTCATAAACAGTTTAGTGGCTACATAGCATACCATGTAGAATATGTAACAAAGTTGACTTGACATTTGTTCACCACCAGATATTTAGAAGTCCAGTGTTTTATAAATATCATTATTTCATATCACTATTTCTAAATTAAGCAATATCTCTTCCATCTAGAAATGCTGGGATAATGCACTCAATTATTTTCTCTTTTTCTAAGCACTTCTTCTATTACTAAGGACAGTAGATAGATAATTCACATATATTTAGAGAACAAACTAATGACTGCCAATAATAACACGCCTTGCAACTTATCAACATTGTCACAACTACCCAGTGTAACTATTGTCTCACTTTTCCCTAGTGTAATTATTATTTCACTTTTTAAATTAATAAACTGTGAATAAGTGAGTGTAAGTGCCCTACTCAATTTCAGATAGTTGATAAGTCTAAGGCTGATATTTCCTCTTACCTTTCAGATTTCAAAGGCCACCTTCTACCTCACCGCCTTGTACTGAGTAGGAAGCAGGGAGGCTGGATGTTGAACTTGAACATGAGCACTTGAATCCTTGAGCCTTGGTCTAGAACCCACTTCTGCTTATTCCCTCTGTGATCTTGTAGAACTTCCTTGTTCCCTCTGCACCTCAGTTTTCCAGTTTCTGAAACTCTGATGATATAAATAGTAAAGCTAGCATAGGTTTGTTTTAAGAGTTAAGTGAGAAATTTCAGTTTTTTAAACCACACTGTTAATATCTACATTCCTTTTTCACCTGTTAGCTTAAGTTTCCATCCACTTAATTAATACCATCTTTAATTTGATACGGTTTTCCACATTTCTCCACCATCAAGTGACGATGTACATTTCACTCTCTACTAAGAGTAAATATGAAACAAAGCCACCACTCGAAAGTATCATCCATGACCTAAAATATATATAAAGCAAGATTATCTACTCAATTCATAGACAGATAACTTACATTTGTTAAAGACTCAAATGAGTTGATCTAGCTACATTTCCAATAAGAAGTGTGCAGTACAAAGATATATTTTCTACAGCTCAAATAAGATCATCCAGTTAGGGTGCCTGATCTCAAACCAGGCAAAATGGGAACCAAAGGAAGGTCCAAACTTTACCTGTAGGATGTTCACTTGTATATACCTAATCCTGAATTGTATCACACATCTTTAAAATAAACTGTATTTCAAAAATCACAAGGTCTGCAGCTTTTAAAATAGTTGTTAAGGCTTAAATGTTGTTTTAGTCATACTCAGAATGTACTAGAATGAAAACAGCGAATAACTCTTAAAAATAAATTTAGACTTCTTGCTAATAAAAGTCAAACATGTGAATAGAGAAGTCTTAAATTTGGGGGGGGGGAAATGTGAGTATTTCATGACACAGAACAAGTGGCAAAGGAAAAGCTACCAGAATACATTTCAGCATAAAGAACTGAATCAATCAGGGTTCGACCAGGAAGCTGACCCACCATGACTGAGGGGCTGGGGGATTTATTACAGGAGTTAGACCTCCTACAATCTGACTAAGGGTTGGGCAAGCAGAGGTCCAGGAAGGAAGTTGGAAGACCCAAGATGGAGTGACACACCAACCAATCTGAGAAGACAAGCACATCTAGCCTCTGGCAGAGGCTGTTCATGGGAGCTCATGGGGAGGTCTTGTGGAAGTGCAGCCTCCGTTTCCGGGAGTCCACCCTGAGAGTCCGACAGTGGGCCTGAGCTACTGTGGTCAACTGTCAGGAAGAAAATCTCGATGCAGCTGGAACCTGCTATTATCCCTACATCTGTCTGACACACCTGAACATGCTAGCCTTCCAGAGGAATGGCTACTGCCTCACTTCTGTCTTCCAAATCTCGTCCAAAGTCTTCTTGGCCAATACTAGCCTAAAACTACGTAGGGAGGAGCATTCTAACACTCATGATTCCTTGCATAACTGGTCCAGTACAAACCATCACAAGAGTTTGGATTAAATGGACAGGTAATTGGCATTATAACCTAGCATTCCTCTTCTAACAATAGATCTTGCTACCATAAAAATGATAAATGTCAACACACTAATATCAAAGAAAACTGAAATATTTGTGAAGAAGAAAAAAAAGTAAAAACTTTCTTTTCACACCAAATAAAATATGAGAGGTGAAATGGAAAGAAACAAGTAAAATCGCCTAATTTACATGTCTGGGGGAGAAATTATATAGTAAGATTGTGCTTCTCAGTTTAATAAAAAATGGTTTTCTTGTTAATCATCACCACCATGAGACAAGATTCAACTGGAATCTTTGTTGTTCATCTATTACCACTTATGAAGACAATGCAGGGTTTTTCAAAAATTGTTTCGAATTTTTGAAAAGAAAAACAAAACTTAAAAGACCCGAAACATTAAAAAGGAAGACAGCAAGAGAAATGCTAAATGATTGCACTCCATCAATCTGAATGGGACTGATGGAATGTGAAATAAGTTCCAGGACAAAAACGCACCATGAAGCAACAGGAAATGTCAAACGTTATTTATTTGCTTAACATTGTAAGGCACAGGTAGGAAAAAAGAAATGGAAAAAATGCTGTCCTTAAATAAAATGTCTAAAACTTTCAGAGTCCATTTTGAAATGTGTCCCCTGTCCCCCAAATAAGACATGTAAGGCCATGGTTATTTTTTGAGAAGAAGAAAAAAACCATAATTTTCTAAAGAACAAATGATAATTATAAAATTTCACAGTGAGGTTAGTTTATAGAACAAATTAATATGATACATAATAATCTAATAATATACTGTCTAAGTGACCAGATTGAAGGGATGAATTTCTATCTGATTTATTCGAATCTGTTGTTAAAACAATTTAAAAATTATATTTAAGGTCAGTTATTTATTATTTCTCATGTGATATTACTACATGAGACATTAAATACTCAAAGATGAATAAGATATATGGAAATGGAAATCTGCCAGTTGTTGGAACTAACCCAAATCCAAACTCCTTTACGTTGGTGTGGGGAACCGTCACTATTATCTTGGAGGAAGGGCAAAAGCTTCTTCCTTCACAGAAGCTGAAAATATTGAATATTCAGATATCCAGTCATTCTCGCTGATAGAAAATAATCTTGGGACCAGGTGCAGTGGCTCATGTCTGTAATCCTAGCACTTTGGGAAGTCAAGGCAGGAGGATTGCTTGAGCCCAGGAGATACAGACCTGCACTTGCAAAATAGCGAGACCTTATCCCTACAAAAAAATTAGCCTGGTGTCATGCCTCATGCCTGTAGTCCCAGCTACTCAGTTGACCGAGGCAGAAGAATCACTTGTGCCAGGAAGTTGAGGTTGTGGTGTGCCATAAGCATGCCACCACACTCCATTCTTGGTGATAAAGTAAGACCCCAACTCAAAAAACAAAAGAGAGAGACAGAGAGAGAATAATCTTGAGATATGGCAGTCAGTACAACACACATGACTCTCATTCACACTATCTGAAGACTTAGTATCAATAGAGGCTGCAAGGTCAAGGCACAGATATAACATGAGGTAGTCGTTGTAGTAAGGATGAGGTGTTGGCGCCAAACAGGCAGCCATGCAGGTATAGCACTTGGTGTTCTGCCTTGGTTTCATCGAACCAGTTCCAAGATGGGATTTGAGCTTTGTTTCTAAAAACATTTTCTCATGCCTTGTGCTCCAGACTTCCACTATATCCAGGAGATACCCAACATATTTCCAATAAACTGCGAAATTGGAGTCAGCATTTGCTGCCTGAAAATAAGAACTTCGAGAGACACAATACATTTCCTAGCCTCAAATATCTCACTCTCAAAAGCCATAGTAACAACCAACAATGGCATATGAAGGCTTAAACATGATAAACCTAATTATACTCATCATCTCCACTGTGAGGTCTCAAAGGCACTTCAAACTTAGAACGTCCACAACTAGACCTCAGACTGAGTTTTCTGTTCGTTTTTTCTAAGTCGGTGACTGGTACCCCTCTTCCAGCTTTTCATGACAAGAACTAGTATGACATTCCTGAACTACCCTCTTCATCACTCACTCTCCCCAGTGTCTAGATGCATCACCAAGTCTTGTCAGTCTTGCCCCTAAATATCTCCATTCACTACTTCTCTCCAGCATCATCGTTACTCCCCACATCTCTAAGCTCCCATGATCACTCACTGCCCTGAGACATTAATAACTTTCTAACTAATAATCCACATTTTGGCTTTCTTTCCAACCATCGAGACAAAGTGATCTTTTTAAAAAACATATCAGAGGATGTCCTTCAAGTACTGAACATTTCAAGGGCTTCTCAAGGCTCTACCTGCTCCGGTCTCTGCATGTCTTCCCACCTATTTCTGATCACTTTCTGCCCCTGGTGTTTGCATCCTAAACACACCAGTCTTCCTCCCTTTCTTTACTACCCAGTGCTTTCTCTTGTTTTGTATCATTAATTTCAACTCCCTTTTCAAATTGTAGTTCACAGCCTCGGGAAGTCTTTGCTAGAATTCTAGACTGTATCTGGTCTTATTATAAGCAATCAAATCTCCCTATGTTTATTGTTGTTGTTGTTTTGTTTTTTGTTTTGTCGGGTTCTTACTCTGTCACTGGAGTGGAGGCTGCAGTGTAATGGCACAATCAAGGCTCACCGCAGCCTCGATTTCCTATGCTCAAGTGATCCTCCCACTTCAGCCTCCAGCGTAGCTAGCTAAGGCTACAGACACATGTCACCATGCATGGCTAATTTTCTTATTTTTTATTTTTGTAGCAATGAGTCTTTCTATGTTGCCTAGGCTGGTCTTGAACTCCTAGGTTCAAGAAATCCTCCCGCCTCAGCCTCCCAAAGTGCTGGGATTACAGGCATGAGCCAACACACCCAGCCTTCCCTTTATATTTTTTCTTTTAATTTTTATTTTGAAATTTTGGGGTACAATTCAGGGTTAGGTATACAAATGTTCATAGGGCAGGTACCCTTATTGATGAGGTGTGACCTCCACTTCCCCAGGTGGATATTGACTGTCAATCCCAGCTACCCACCCTCCACCTCCCACCCCCCTCCTCACAGTTTTCCACTACTTTCAATCCCTTTTCTACAGTAATACAGTAGGTGTTCAAGGTCCACTTATGAGTGAGAGCATGTGATACTCATCTATTTGTTTCTGTGAGAGATCACTCAGTATTATAAGCTCTAATTCCATCCATGCTGCTGCGAAGTTCATGATTTTGTTCTTCTTTATGGTAGAGTAATATTCCATTGTATATATGTACCACATTTTTTTTATCCAGTCCTCTTTTGATGGGCAGCACAATTGGTTCCATGTTCTTGCTATTGTGAACAATGCTGCAACAAACTTACATGTGTAGGTATCTTTTTTATAGAGTGACTTGAGTTCTTCCGGGTATATTCTCAGTAGGGGAATTGCGGGATCATATGGAAGGTCAATTTTAGGAGTATTAGGAATCGCCACACTGATTTCCACAGAGGCTGTACTAGTTTACACTCCCATCAACAGTGTAGAAGTATTCCCTTTTTGCCACATCCTCTCCAGCATCTGTTAATTTTTGAGTTATTGATGATGGCCATTCTGACTGGAGCTAGATCCTTCCCTATATTTTTAATCATAGCTTTTGTCACTGTTTGCAGTCTCTTTATGTGATTACTTAATTAACATTTGTCTCCCCTCTAAAGTGTATGTTTCATAAAGACCAAGACCACGTCTGGTTTTACTCTCCATTCTGGGCCCAGTTCCTAGCTCATGAAAACATACTGGAAATAATAAATATGTGTTGAATGAAAGAATTAATTATGTAAAATGAAGAAACAGATTATGTAATTCTACACAGATAGGAAGAGAAATTGAGTGAGGATTTGCAGAATTGGTGATACTGAAGTTAATGAGGGGCTAGGACTTCCCAGGCAGAGAAATTACTGTATGATCTTTAACTCACCCTTGTTGCTGTAGACCACAATATCCACAGAGGTAACCAAAGTCAATTGCACAATGTATTTATGTGTCCTGAACTCCTCGATTTGCTTTAAATTCACAACAATGATAAATAAAATAAATGTTTTTTAATTTCTTATGACATAACCACCCACAAAATCAAGATAAGCATCACCATAGTCCAGAAAAAGAACAGAGAAACAGAGTTATCCTAAAGCCTTGAGCCCAGGGCATTCAGAGTTCCTCAAAAAAGAAGCTGCTGGGAGTTCCACTCCTGCAGGTTAATAAAGACTTACGTTTCCTCAGAAATATCCAAGGTTTACTCTGAAGAAAAAGAAGCTGAAGTAGAGCTCCTTGGCCCCAGGAAAGGAGGCTGGAAAATCCTGGACCTGCCCAGACCAACAGCCGGTGCTGTATGCTGCTCACTGTTCAAAAACAGTGGGTCACGGGAACACAAGGAGTGGAAAAATAGACACTGGGGACTCCAAAAGGTGGAAGGGTGGGATGGGGACAAGGGTGAAAAAAATTGCCTGTGGGTACAATGTTCACTACTCGGGTTATAGTAAAAGCCCAGACGTTACCCCTATACAATATACCAATATACCTATGTATTAATAACAAAACTGCACCACCCCAAATCTATTGAAAGAAAAAACAGTTTCCAGAGCATGGAAGTGTGTGTGTGTGTGTCTGTGTGTGTGTGTGTGTGTGTGTGTGTGTGTGTAAAAACAAGTTTATGTTAAATTTTATTGGTATAAAGGATGTATAGAAATTTACCAAAAAAAACACAAAATATACAATACCCTTGACTGTAAATTTCAAATAGTCAAATGGTTCTCACAGAATGCTTTTGTTGGTTTTTGCTGACCATTTGTATCCATAGCCAACACATACCTGCAATTGAGAAATGAGCATACTTACAACATTTGGATTAACCTGTCCCTTGACATTAATAAGTTAGATAAAATAATGAAGATGTATGTCAAAACTTTACTTATTCATCAACAATGTGAAGAACGCCTTTGAAAATAGTTTTTGAATACTGGAAAAGTTGGGGTTTTTTTCCCTATTCACTACTTAATGGTTACAACACAGCACACTTTTAAATTTAATCTGCACTATTAATATGTTCTCCATCACTATCTTAAGTCTAAACAAACAAACATCAATAAATACATACATAAATAAATAAGGCCTGATTTACAGCATTTGACAATTTCTCTGGAAAAATCTTTCTACCATGGCTAGTTGAGAACCACCAAAAAAGAAGTCACTGAGCAAAGTTGAGACAGCACACAGTGTCACACAACTACAGCATTCCACCAGAAAGATACAGGAGACGTAAACAACCCTCAAGCATTGAGAGTAGTGAAGTAATTAGAAAATGATGTGTTGAACATGCATTACTTTTGCTTTTAATATAATGCATTTAATTACAACTTTATATAATCTAATGTTTAATAATGGCTATGTTTAATAGCTGACATACAATTCTTGAAACCCTAACAATGGCCTCCTGGCTTTATTAAAGCCTGACTTCAGCACATCATAGCTGCTACCAGAAAGAAGGTTCTGTGCATGTGTCATAGCACGAAGGAAAAGAAACGACTTTCCTGGCTGGAATGACACAATGACAACTGCAGATTTTTCTATTTCCTTTCTATAAAATAATAAAATATTAGCATCAATATTGGTATTTTATTGACTTATAATTTATTACTTAAACTTTTTAAATAAGTGAAACAAATTTAGCCCATTTCAAATATTTAAGATAAAATCTGTTTACAAAAGTATCAATAAAAATGTAAACTTGGGCCAGGCATGGCAGCCCACACCTCTAATCCCAGCACTTTGGGAGGTGGAGGTTAGAGGATTGCCTGAACCCAAGGGTTCGAGACCAGCCTGGGCAACTTGATGAGAACTCATCACTACAATAAATAAAAAAAATTAGCCGGGTGTGGTGGCACACACCTGTTCCAGCTACTTGGAAGGCTGAGGCAGAAGGATCATCTGAGCCCAGAAAGTAGAGGCTGCAGTGACTGTGAGCGTGCCACTGCACTTCAGCCTAGGCAAGAGAGTGAGACTTCAACTAAAAAAAAAAAGTTTTTAAAATATAAACTCCTGTGTGTTCTCATTTTTTTTCTTTTTCTTTTGAGTCAGAGTCTCACTCCGTTGCCCAGTGTTCTCAATCTTATAAAAATGATTTGTGGAGACGGGGCAAGATGGCAACGGCATAGGTGAACTGGTGAGATTCTCTGAATGGACCAAGACTGCAAACTGCTGAATAGACAGACTGTAAAGCAGAGGGAAAAGTGAACAAAACCAGAAGACCCTCATAAGGAAGAACAGGTCATTGCAGAAGAGAAATAAAAGCAACCCCACCTTCCCTCAAAAACAGAATTGAAGAGGGGGAGGGAAAGGGGTAAAGGGAGAAAAATCTACAGAAATGAAGAAAAACCAAAAGAAGAGTATGGGTCTCTCCCAGACGCCTGGGAGAGCAGACACTGAGAAAATTGACTTTGGAATACAAACAATGAAAAGTCCCCAGAATGAAGGGTCTCAAAATGCAAATGTAGATATCAAAACAATAATGGAGAGACTAAAAAGAATTGAGGAGACACAAGAAGAAACTAGGAAGGAGCTGATATCTGAGATAACAGTAATAAAGAATACTGTGAATGAAATAAATAACAAATTGATAAGCATGGAAAGCAGAATTACCCAAGCAGAAGAAAGAATCTCAGAGCTTGAGGACCAAAATATAGAAATAACCCAAACTCTTAAAAACACAGAAAATAAGCTAAAAAAGACAGAACAAAACCTTCAAGAGATGAGTGACTACCTCAAGAGGCCTAACCTAAGAATAATCGGACTCCCTGAGGCAGAAAGAGAAACAGAGACCACATTGGAACAAACTTTCCACGAGATCATTCAAGAAAATTTCCCTTATCTAATCAGTGATACAA
>NW_007055658.1:0-1235 GCF_000164805.1 Carlito syrichta | reverse complement strand
TTGATTGACTCCTTTTGAATAATCTGTCTCTACCAGAATGTAAGTTTTATGGGAGTGGGGCATGTTTGCCTCGTTCCATTTAATTATCTTCATCATCTAGACTAGGGTCTGGCATATAGGAGGTGCTAACGAATGTTTGCTGAATAAATGCTACCAAATACCAGTTGTATTTGGCCATTCTTTTAACCTTTCTGATCTTCGCCATTTTTTTTTCATCCTTAAAATAGGGATCAAGTAATACCATTTAGATGTACCACAGATACCAAACAAGAGCATGTGTGTGGAGGGGCTTGAGAACGCAGAAACCACCACACATTGTGAGCCCTGAGGCTGTGAAGGGGTAACTGCTCTTTCTCCTTTTTGAGGATCTGTGCTGCAGGCATTGCAAATTTCTCTCTTTTATTAGCCTCTTGTATATGCAGAAGAGAGTTATGAGCTTAGGAACCTGGGAAAGTAAAATCAAATGACTTGATTGCAGTGTTTATTGCAGCAGGCACCTGGGAGCACTCCGGTTGCTATGTCTGAATGTGGCATGACTTGGTCTGGGGACGGCAGAGTGAATGAGTTTGAATTTAGTGTACCAAGGGTAAAGTCAACATATAGGCAGCTGCTAGCAGAGTGGAATGATAAAAGCATGATTATCTGAGGAAAGTGACTGGGGATTTAAAAATCAGACTAATCATGATAATAAAGTCAGAAATTGGGCTTTATCAAAAGAAGGGAAAAAAACAGAAGGAGGCATTAGGGAAGGATGCCATTTAGTTGGTAGAAAGAAGTGTATGGAGGTATTTTGGCTGCTGTTTACAGAGGCGATGGTAAGGGAAAATTATATTGAGAAAACTAGAGAGGTTATTTCTTGAACATTAAAAAAGGAAGTAGACTGGGCAACATCTCTCTCCATTGTTTCCAACAATTTATAAGAGAGAATAGAAATTTAATTGTTAGCTTGATATGAACTTATAGATATTCTAAGATGAAAGAAGTAAAAATAAAAATAAGGTTCTGCTCCAATAATAGTTCTCATTTATTGGAGAGGTGATGTTTTGCAGTGGAAAGAACACTGGACTTAGAATCAGAAAAACTGTATTTGAATAATGATTAGTTCATTCACTAGATTCACTGATTAGTTATCTTCCATATCTAGACATTATTGGGCGCTGGGAACGTCATAATACTGCAGCAAAGGAAGAACAAGGTGCTTTAAGAACATAGAATTCAGTCTTGTGTGTGTGTGT
>NW_007055657.1:5285-5779 GCF_000164805.1 Carlito syrichta | reverse complement strand
ACACACACACACACACACACACACACACACACACAGCCCCATCCAGAGACTGCCAGCAACACCCACCGACTGCGCTGCATAGACCCGGAGCCTGGGTCCTCCATTCCCAGACGCGATGCCAGACACACAAGCCCAACAGCCTGAGACAACCCCCACCACACACACACACACACACACACCTGACACCTGAACTCACACGGACACCTGGGCAGAGCGCAGACACGGGCGTCCGGCAGGCGCGCGCGCGCGCGCACACGCACACAGTCACAAACGCTGGGCAGACTCATGCCCCGGAGACACAGCCGCACACCAGACGGTCCACACAGGCAACACGCACACGCGCGCACACAGCGCACTCGGGCAAGACACGCGCAGAGAGACACGCCGACGGCTCACTCCACCCCCACCGCAACCACAACCACAACCGCTCGCCGCAGCCCCCGCAGGCGGCGCAGACCACGGAGGCGCCCCCACCGCTCGCAGCAACTCGCACA
>NW_007055657.1:3793-4642 GCF_000164805.1 Carlito syrichta | reverse complement strand
AATCTGGCAGGGCGTCCGCCGTGGGGAGGAAGCCCCGGGCACCGGGCACGGACATGCCCGGGCAGCCCCCACGCCGAATTTCATATCCTGTGGCTCCTGCTGACTTTCCCTTTTCAGTTTCTCATCGTCACTTTTCTGTCCTGCTCTGATCTGGTGACTTTTGCCTTTTCTGCCCCAAAGCCCTGGACTCCTGTCTCTCTTTCCCCTTCCATTCCCTCTGGGCGTCTCCCAAACCAATCATCTCACCCGAGGGTGAGTCACCTTGGAGTGCCCAGCGCTGGGCTGGCTGGAGGAGGTGTCAGACCTCTTCTGGCCAGAGCCAGAAGCATGAAATCCACACCTCACTGGAAATTTTTTTTTGGTAGAGATGAGTTCTCCCTATGCTGCCCAGGATGGTCTCATACTCCAGGCCTTAAGTGATCCTCATGCCTCAGCCTCCCAGAGTGCTGGGACTGTAGGCTTGAGCCAGAGCACTGGCCTGAAATCTCCCTATTTTAAATACTGGGATAAATTTTGCCTTCCACCCTCCCCCCTTTCCTTGCCTGTTCGTTTCCCCTGCCTCCTCCCGGTGTTTTTCCAACTCTGGAGCATGAGTAAGCCACAGATTATGAAAGCACTTTCATAGATCTTACTGCTTTTTATGTGTTTATTGAGACGTATTTACACAAAATAAAATTCACTTTTTAAGGTGTGCATTTGTGAGTGTTTACAAAAGTATAGAATCGCATACCACCACAATTGAGATACAGATTATATCACTCCAAATATTTCTCTTTTGGCCCTTAGAGAGATTTTTTTTTTTTTGAGTTGGAGTCTCACTGTCACCCAGACTGGAGTGCAGTGGCCGCT
>NW_007055657.1:0-3200 GCF_000164805.1 Carlito syrichta | reverse complement strand
AAAAAAAAAAAAATTAGCTAGGCGTGGTAGCACGCACCTGTAGTTCTGGCTACTCGGAAGGCTGAGGCAGCAGGTCGAGGCTGCGGTGGCCGGGAGCGGCCACTGCACTCCAGTCTGGGCGACGGAGTGAGACTCCAACTCAAAAAAAAAAAGTCTCTACAAAAAGATTTAAAAATTAGCCAGGAATGGTGGTGTGTGCCTGTAGTCCCAGGTACTCAGGAGGCTGAGGCAGAAGGATGGCCTGAGCTCAGGAGGTTAAGACTGTGGTTAGCCATACCAATAAAAAAAATAGAGACAGGATCTTACTATGTTGCCCAGGCTGCTCTCGAACTTCTGGATTCAAGTGATCCTCCCACCTCAGCCTTGAAAGACCCTGGAATTACAGGCATGAACTACTGGGCCTGGCCTACCTTTTGTCGTCAAACCCTCTTACCTACAGCTTTAGTGGTCCTTGAGCAGAGCTGTTAGGAGTTTTTGTTTTTTTAATTGAGATGGGGTCTGGCTATGTGGTCCAGGCTGGGCATGATCTGGGCTCCAGTGATCCTCCCACCTCAGTTTTCCAAGTAGTTGGGATTATATCACACACCACTATGCCAAGCTTTGGCCAGCATTTAAAAAAAAAAACACTATAAATACAGTTTTTAAAAATCATGAAGCTAAGGAAAAGTATTATTTTGTGAAAATTTTATTTATATGTAGTTAGTACATACTGGGTTGCAGAGAAAGTATATTTCTGGCTGTAGATCAAGTTCAAACACATTTGAGAAATACTGCTTTAGACACTTATTTATCTATTTTTTAACTTGGAATCTCACTTTGTCACCCAGGCTGAAGTGTAGTGGCCCGCTGTTAACGGCCACCGCAGCCTCAACCTGCTGGGTTCACGCGATCCTTCTACCTCAGCCTTCCAAGTAGCTGGGACTACAGGCGTGCACCACCACACTCAACTAATTTTTAAATTTATTTTAGAGGTGAGATCTCGCCACGTTGCCTAGGCTGGTCTTGAACCCTCGGACTCAGGCGTTCCTCTTGCCTCAGCCTCCCAAAGTGCCGGGATGACAGGTTTGAACCCCCGTGCCCAGCCTTAGACACTGATTAAATGCGACAATGCGTGGAATTCAGCCCAGTACTGGACACACAGTAAGTGCCTACTGCATACTAGCTATCAGCACTAGTCTGATGAATCACGGGTGGTGCTTGCTGTGTGCCTGACAGTGGGGAAGTTGGGAGGGGGCAGCCTCTCACTCCCCACAAGCTCAGGCTCCAGCCTTTTCACTGACTCACCCATCTGTGCCCTCAGGCTGCCCAATGCAGGGCCGGATACCAGGATGCCAGGTGTGCTAGAATATTCTTCTTTTTTGAGTCCGAATCTCACCCTGTCGTCCAGGCTGAAGTGTAGTTGCACGCTCATGGCCACCGGAGCCTCGACCTGCTAGGCTCAGGCGATCCTTCCACCTCAGTCTTCCAAGTAGCTGGAACTACAGGCACATACCACCACGCCCAGCTAATTTTTTGATTTATTGTCGAGATAAGGTCTCAATTGCCCAGGCTGGTCTCAAACCCCCGGGCTCAGGCAATTCTCTCGCCTCGGCCTCCCAAAGTGCTGGGATGACAGGCATGAGCCACCATGCCTGGCCTAGAATTTTTTTTTTTTTTTTGAGTTGGAGTTCTCACCCTGTCGCCCAGGCTGGAGTGCAGTGGCACACTCATGGCCACCGCATCCTTGGCCTGCTGGGCTTAGGTGACCCTTTAGCCTCAGCCTTCCAAGCAGCTGGAACTACAGGCGTGAGCCACCGTGCTAATTTTTTGGTTAGAGATAAGATCTCACTAAGTTGCCCTGGCTGGTCTCGAACCCATGGGCTCAGGCAGTCCTCTCACCTCGGCCTCCCAAAGTGCTGGGATGACAGGCGTGAGCCACCGCCCCTGGCTAGATTGTTCTTCTGTGAAAGAAAGTGCATGTGAAGGACAGTGGGAATCAGGTTTGGTGACTGGAAGTGGGAAACAGGAGGAGAAGCCCAAGAGTCTGCTAGGCCACAAGCATTATTACCTGTCAAGACTGTCCCCACTCTAAATTCCAGGCCCCCCAGACCAGGAGTCCCAAACTCAAGAGCCGTCATTAAGCAAATGGGAGGAACGGCCCATGTGAGACAATAAGGAGCAGGAAGGACCGTGACTAATTGGACAGTGTGTGTTTCTTCTTTTTTTCTCTCTAGCCCGTGTGAGGTGGTTAGATGTGTTTCTTCTAGAGGAATACGAATTCAAAATTTAAAAGTATGTGGGCAAAGAAAACAAAAGTTTGTGGCTGTGTCAAGTTCTGCCTTTTTGAGACCCATAACCCCAGGGACACAGGGAGAGAGTAGGCAACTTTCAAATTATATTTCCCCCACCCTCCGGCCTAGCAGGTGCCCCGAGGGAGAGAGGGTCTCTCTGCCTCCATTCCGGGCCTCCCTCCAACGCTGCTTCTGCTCCCCGAGTTTTACGGGGTCTCAGACATCTCCGAAAGAGGTTGAGAGACAGGTAAACAGAGGCACAGAGAAAGACAGGAGGACTCAGCTTGGGGGAGTGGAGGAAGTCTGGCAGAGCCAAGAGAGACCAGACGGCAAGAAAGTGAGAGGGCCCAGGTGGGGTAGTTGTGGCAGGGCTCAGGCTAGGCTGAGACCCAGAGCTGCTCAGTCGCAGCGCTCTCGGCATTGGGGGCTGGACGGCTCTTTGTTGTGGGGGGCTGTCTTGGGCATGGCCGGAGGCTGAGCTGGGCCTGACCCCTACCCGCCAGATGCTCGTAGCCTCCCTTCCCTTTGTGACAACCCAAAATGGCTCCAGACCTCGCCAGACATTCCCTGGAGGAGGCAGAGTCATCCGCGGGTCGCCTAGGCCGTGACCCTTCCCCCCAAGCCTGCATGCAGCCCTCACCAAAGGAAGGGCACAGGCTCCCAGGCCGGATGGCCCGAGTTCGAGTCCCCAGCTCTGCCACCTCCTGGCTGTGTGTGACGTGGGGCAAGTGGCCATGTCTCCGTGCCTGTTTCCTCGTCTGTGAGTTGGCGCAGCAAAAGTCCCTACTTGACAGTATTGTGCAGAGTGAGAAAGTCAGTAAGGAGAAAGTATTGGGGCATTGGCCGGGTGTGGTGGCTCACACCTAAAACCCCAGCACTTTGGGAGGCCGAGGTGAGAGGATTGCCTGAACCCATGGGTTCAAGACCAGC
>NW_007055656.1:131459-137764 GCF_000164805.1 Carlito syrichta | reverse complement strand
CAAGTTGCCCAGGCGGGTCTCGAACCCGCGAGCTCAGGCAATCCACTCACCTCAGCCTCCCAAAGTGCGGGATGACAGGCTGACCCACCGAGCCCAGCTTCTATGCCCTTTTAACTTACTATTTTCGCTGTTTTCACTCGTCTACCCCAATGAGTTAGAAATTCAAAACAGACTGCTCCTAAAGGACATTCATCCTCTCTCATTCAGGGTTTCTGGAACCATCCACGTTCATTCATGCACACAAACTAAGAGCAACAGTAGAGAAGCCATTCTAACCTATGACTTATGTATTTATTTATCTGTTTTTAAAATTCTTTGTAGAGGCAGGGTGTTGCTATGTTGTCCAGGCTGGTCTCAAACACCTGGCCTCAAGCAATCCTCCTGCCTTGGCCCTATACAAGGATAACACAAACACTTGCAAAGTATACTATGTTTTTTGCCTGCTGTCCCACTGAGTCCTGCACCTCCAGCATAAGCTGACATTTCACCAAGAGGCCCAACACCTTCTTCCAGGAGCAGGATTCTTACCCTGGGTAGGCCCAAGTAAACTCCTTGAGAATGCTAAATTAAATAAAATAAAATTCAGGCTTTTGACAAAGCCACTGTAGCCAGCCTAACCCATGCTTTGTTTTTTAGGGAAACCAGGCATGCTGCCAGCAATTCATGACAAAACATTAAGGGCAAAAGCCCAGCGTAAGGATGGAGTCTCCCATCTACCATTCTCTCTCCTCCATGCCCTGAATACAACAGAGGTGCAGAGGACTGAGAGGTCTCCTGCCTCAATTCCTACAAACAACCAGACACAGAGGGAAAGGGCCCAGAACCTGCCCCATCTAAGGAAACAGACAACTCCTTGAAACTTCAACCTTGTCAGGAAATTAGCTGGCAAGGGATCTCACAGGTGTCCCTAAAACATTTCATCATTACCTCCTTGTCTCCCAATGCACAGGTCTGGAAAAAAGAAAACTGAATTATGAAACCAGAAACCTGAGTCCTAGATCTAGCTCTGTCACTGACCCCAGGCATGACCTTGGGCAACTCGCTGAACCTCTCTGGGCCTTAGTTCCCTTTACTCTCCTGAATGAAGCATCCTGGCCCTTGGAAGTTCTAAAGTGTGCTACAAGTTCAAAGAGTCTAAAATTGGGCATATAAAACAAAAATAGGTAAAGTGGGGGTAATTACGTTATAAAAGGTACCCTGGCTTTACCACTAACTCACCTAGCTCGCTTGGGGTAACTCTCTTGATGTTACAAGGGAAACGAAATTGTCTTTTTTATTTAAACAGTAGATGGGAGGTGGAAGCAAGAGGATTGCCTAAGCCCAGGGGTCCAGGACCAGTCTGGGCAACTTGGCAAGACTTCATCTCTGCAATAAATCAAAAAATTAGCCAGGCATGGTGGTGCACACCTATGGACTCAGCTACTTGGAAGGTTGAGGTGGAAGGATCGCCTGGCCTGAGCAAGCTGAGGCTCCGGTGGCCATGAGCGTGCCACTGAACTCCAGCCTGGGTAACAGGTGAGCCTCTGACTCACTAACAAAAAACAAACAAAAAACCAGTAAAATCCTTAGACTGAGATCACTTCCCTCCTTAGGAACACAGTTTCCTCGCTTGTAAAAGTTATATTTAATTCCAGATTGCTGTGATCCATACTGGATTTACCACAGACTTTAAAGTTAGGCCTCTTTGGTATATTTTAACTGATTCAACATACAAAAGAATCCAGAAAGCATAACATTCTTCAAGCCTGTCAGGTTTCAAAAACCAGCAATGACCTCCCAGTTGGCCACCAGCTCTGAGCACTATTTGTGTGGTTAGCTCAAACCTCATCGTCCTAAATACATAATCCTCTTGCTGGTAGGGGCATGAAGAAAGGAGGCTGGGGCTCAGTGGCTCAGCCTTTAATCCCAGCACGTTGGGAGGCCAAGGTGAGAGGACTGCCTGAGCTCGCGGGTTCAAAGCCAGTTTGGGTAACTTGGTAAGACCTCGTCTCTACAATAAATCACAAAAATTGGCCGGGCATGGTGGTGTATGTCTGTAGTTCCAGCTACTTGGAAGGCTGAGGCAGAAGGGTCGCCTAAGCCCAGCAGGTTGAGGCTGTGGTGGCTGTGAGCATGCCACTGCACTCCAGCCTGGACGACAGAGTGAAACTCCAAATAAAAAAAATTAAAAAAAAAGCTGGGCTCAGTGGCTCAGCCTGTAATCCCGCACCTTTGGGAGGCTGAGGTGAGTGGATTGCCTGAGCCCGCGGGTTCGAGACCCGCCTGGGCAACTTGGCGAGACCTCATCTCTACAATAAATTTTTAAAAATGAGCCGGGCGTGGTAGCGCGCGCCTGTAGTTCTAGCTACTTGGAAGGCTGAGGCGGAAGGATCGACGGAGCCCAGCAGGTCGAGCCTGCAGTGACTGGGAGCAGCCACTGCACTCTAGTCTGGGTGACAGAGTGAGACTCCAACTCAAAAAACAAACAAAAAAAAAAAAAAAAGAAGAAAGAAAAACACAATCCTGACCTCATGCTGAGGAGTAGGCTTAAGCCCAACCAAGTACACAGAATAAAACACACATTAAAAGACATAAAACATATTAAGCAACTTACCAACAAGTAAAAGTTAGCAATTAATGTAAGACATAAATATGCAAAAAAGAACAGGATGGTATGGGTTAGTCACAGACAGCTTTCTGCAGAAAGGAGTTTGAAGAATCAGTCTTCCAAGGGCAGAAGGAAACCCAACTGAGAAGAGGGTTGAAGCCTGGAATGGAATTCTGAATCAAGGCTCTTTACCTTCCAAGTGGTGGGGGGCAGGCTCCCTGTTCACAAGGCTCCAACCCCCTGATGCCTCCACTCAGTGCCACTCAGGAGATGCTCCCAGTAACCCATCTTGCTGGCTATTCTCCGACTGAGTCTTCCTTCCTAGTGACAAGTTCCATCGCCAAGGGGATGGATGTGATGTCACAACCAGGAGCACTCTATTAATAGGAATAAGGAAGAGAAAGGTGAGTCAGGGGAACTGCCTCCCTTGGCAGTGAGACTAGACAGACCCAGACCTGGAGGCTGGTTGGGGAGGATGAGACAACTCCATTAAGCACTACAGGTTTCAGCATAGGCAAATAGGACAACCCTCTAGGAGGGAGGTCCTTGGCTAAGGAATCACACACATGGTCCAGGAGATTCAAACATAGCTGGGAGGGTGAAGGAAAAGGCCAAGAAGAAAAGGAGAAGAGAAGCTGCGGAAGATAACAAAAAAAAAAGATTCTTTTATTCAGTGCACATAACCACAAGTAATGTCAGTGATTCCAAATCGTGGCTATCAAATGCACGGATCCATAATGCTTTACATGTACAGTATGATGATGCAATGTCTCCAAGTGCTTTCACATAAATTATTTCATGTAAAAAGAAGTCTGGTCTTACCCCCGAATTAGAAAATACTGCTTGTTTGTTTGTTTGTTTATTTAGAGTTGGAGTCCCACTGTGTCACCCAGGCTGGAATGCAGTGGTACACTCACAGCCACCGCAGCCTCTACCTTCTGAGTTCAGGCAAATAAACACGTGTCCCCATGACCAACTAATTTTTTGATTTAGAGGTGAGGTCTTGCCATGTTACCCAAGGTGGTCTTGAACCCCAGGGCTCAGGCAACCATCTCACCTCTACCTCCCAAAGTGCTGGGATTACAGGCATGAGACAGCGCATCTGGCTTTTGTTTTTTTGTTTTTTTTTTTTTTTGAGCTGGAGTCTCACTCTGTTGCCCAGGCTGTAGTGCAGTGGCACGCTCACCAACACCCTAGTGTCGACCTGCTGGACTCAGGCGATCCTTCCGCCTCAGCCTTCCAAGTAGCCAGAACTGCAGGTGCATACTACCACGCCTGGCTAATTTTTTATATATTGTAGAGATTAAGGTTTCACCAAGTTGCCCAGGCTGTTCTCGAACCCAAGTGCTCAGGCAATCCCCTCACCTTTACCTTCCAAAGTGCTGGGATTACAGGCTTGAGCCACCATTCCTGGCCTTTTTTTTTTTTTTTTAATAGAGACGTGGGTCTCACTATGTTGCCCAGGCTGGTCTCAAACTCCTGGGCTCAAGAAATCCTTCTGCCTCGGCCTCCCAAAATGCTGGGATTATAGGAGTGAGCCACTGTACCCAGCCAGAAAATACTATTTCATAATAAGAAGATGCACAAGAATGTTGGGACAGGTGCAATTCTACTTCCAAGTTAGGAAATCCTGAGGCTACCAGGCTTAAAAAAAAAAAAAAGAGCTGGGCATAGTGGCTCACGCCTATAATTCCACCACTTTAGGAGAGCAAGGTGAGAGGATTGCCTGAGCCCACAGGTTTGAGACCAGCCTGGGCAACATGGCAAGACCTCGTCTCTACAATAAATCAAAAAATTAGCCAGTCGTGGTGGCACGTGCCTGTGGTTCCAGCTACTTGGAAGGCTGAGGTGGAAGGATCACTGGAGCCCAGCAGATCGAGGCTGCGGTGGCCGCGAGCGTGCCACCGCACTCCAGCCTGGGCAACAGAGTGAGCCTCCCAACTAAAAAAATAAATAAATAAAGAGGCAGTGAATGAGGACATTATTCCAGGGTGGGCAGCTGTGAAGCCGAGAGACAGCAGCAAACTCAGGCTGACCAGATTTATCACTACGTGGATGGAACTAAACAGAGAAAGACGAGGTTTCAGATGAAGGGTACTGAGAGCTATTCAACTATACAGGAGAATGACAACCATTCGAACTCCTTTCCTCACCAGTGCATCAATAGTTGATGGTTTACTATACTCATCAGTCACATGTTTACCATAGTATTTTTAAATTAATAAGAGAGATAGAGGTACGATGCCAGGGACACTTTGTCTTCCTTGGTCAGGGCAGGGGTTGATATGTTTCTCCCCACTACTCCTTTCTTTCCTACCCATAATATAAAGTAGGGTGTAATACTTCTTTCATCTTGGCAACACCCCATTTCCCAATGCCCTGGCACATGCATCTGTACCTCAAGAAATGCTTCTAGGAACCAGTGCTGTTGGCTATGCTCAGTCTCCTTTTATGACAAGTTTAAGACCCAAGAAGAAAATAGTTGCTCATGCTGGGAAAACCAATCCTACTTCAGTGCCCCCTTGGCCAGAAACAGAACCGGACTTTTCAAGTGAGCAGAAGACCAGGTGTCAGCAGACTCGGGTTCTGGTCTTAGCTCTGCCACCAACCAACTGTACAGTTTTCTTTTTTCTTTTTCTTTTTTTTTTAAAGAGACAGGGTATCACTCTGTTGCCCAGGGTGAAGTACAGCGGTGTGATCATAGCTCACCACAGCCTCAAAGTCCTAGGCTCAAGTTATCCTGCCATCTCAGCCTCCTGAGTAGCTAGGACTGTAGGGATGCACCATCAAGTCCAGTTATTTTTATTTTTATCTTTTACTGAGAGGGTCTCACTATGTTGCTCAGGCTGGTCTGGAACTCCTGGCCTCTAGTGATCCTTCCACCTCGGACCCTCAAAGTGCAGGGGTTACAGGTGTGAGGCACCACATCAGGCCCCAGCTGTACAACTTTAAACAAGCCATTAACCCCTCTGTAGTTTTTTCATTTCTTCAACTGTCAAGTAGGGAAAAGGATACTTGCTATACATAATTACATACATGTGCCTTACATATATAGTCCTGCACATCGAATGAGATAATAAATGTGAAAGCATACTGAATGCTGCTGTCCTGAGGTAAGGTATTATTTGTAGCAATAGAACCCAAAATAAATAGAGAATACTCAGAGCCAGAGAGGAAATGCTTGAAAGAAGCTTGTTCCTTTTCAATCACTGGGAACCAGGCCCAGCCCGAGGTCGGCTGGACAGCAAGGTGGTAACTCTGCATCACTCACATTCCCTACCAAGAGTCCATTCCTACCTGGAGGAAAACTACCAGCCAGCAACACTGTCAGCCTCTTGCCCTATTGTCAGACTCTAAAACCACTGTAGAGAAAGGCATACGGCTATCACGGGCCAGTCTCCAAGAAGAGTGGCCCATTTACAGCCACATTCGCTATCAGGTGAAATGGGGAGGGTACCTATCAATCCCTCCGGTAAAACGCCCTCACCGTCGTGGCTTTCTGCTCCTTCTCCAGCTCCCCAGATCCCAAGTCCTGGGTGGGGAAGGCGAAGAGCGCGGAGTGCGAAGCGGTGTGTGGTGTGTAAAGCCTGGGGGAGGGCCAGGCTGCAAACCGAAGGCAGGGATTGAGGAATGCGAGATTCCTTCATGGAGGGCTGGGAGGGGGAGAGGAGCGAGGAAGGAATGAAAGAGAAGGACAAGGCTGCCAAAGACAAGGCAT
>NW_007055656.1:126101-131229 GCF_000164805.1 Carlito syrichta | reverse complement strand
CAATCCCCAGAGCCCCCTTCTCACCTCCCGACTCCTCCCCAGGGCTTCTCCCATTTTCATCTCTACTCCCATCCCTCCTCCCGAACCCCAATATCTCAAACCCCCACCCCAATCCCCCGGGACATCACCTCCTCCCCTCCCACAACCTCTTTGAGGTGGAAGCTCGCGCAGGCGCAGTACGCACCGCCCTAGAAGCGGCCTGGACACTCCGCACCCTGGCCCGGTTGGAGCTGAGGCCGCAGCGGCCGCCGGACTGCCCCGGCGCCGGGTCGCAGCTTTTCCTGGGAGGGGAAGGGGAAAGGGAAGGAGGGGGAAGAAGGTTCCGACCACTCGTCGCGTCTCAGACTGATCCTCTGCCCCGCCCACCGCTGCTACGCAACCCGACGGAACTCGTCACCAAGCCCCGCCCCTTTGTTTAACTCAGACCCGACTAGACGCCCCGAGCGGCCAACGAGGAGGGACCAAGGCTAGCCAGGCCTCCGCTCTAGACCGGAAGTCTTTCTGGTCCCAGCCAGGACTACATAGGCCCTTGGGCGGGATAACTCTATGTTCTCCCCTGCGTGAACGCCTGGGTCTGAGCTCCAGTCGACTACCCTGGAAGGCGACGCCTGGCTCTGGAGGGGCGCTCGTGCCTTGCGTCCTAGAGCTGATGCAGAGCAGTGCGAGATCGCTGCGGGGAGGCCGGCCTGCAGTGTGACCTGCCGTCCGCCGACCCCTCTCCCGTTTCCAGAGCCGTGGTCAGCATCTCCGAGCCTCCTGACCCTATGACTCGAGTCACAGGAATGGATACTGCAGCTAGCTAGGCGGCCGCGGGGCGGGGAGCGAGGGAGTGTGCCCGCAAAGCTTAGATCTGGGGTGCTCCACGGGTTGCCTGCCTCCCTCCCAGCCGCGCTCCTACCGCATCCACGATGGCTCCCCGAACACTCGTGGAGATACCTGAGACGCCTAAGAGGAAAGAAGGAGAGAAATGCCCCTCTTCCTGGGTTATGGTTTGATTTCCTTAGCTTACAACACCGTGGTCGTGGGTGTGGGCGGTAGAGAACCCGGGACCCGAGGGAAGTCAATGGGGAGCCTAAACTCTATGAGAAGGTAAGAGATGAATTAAGCAAACCAAGGCATTGCGACGACATGACCTCTTAGGCTAATCTGGTATTAATTAGTATGCGTCGTGGATATTCGCTAAGTGGTAATGCACGTTAGTCTATATGTAATTGGTTTATACACAACAGGACAGAAGGAGCATATGTGACAATCTGACAGGTCCCCAGAGAGAACCAAAGTGTGGGGCCTCACCTTTTGATCTTCTGCGGGTATTCTGCAATCTAGTAAGAAAGAGCAGTAAGAGAAGAGCAGTAGGAGCAAGTGCCTTATACTAGCTACGAACAGGGTAATGTAAATGTTGCTCTCTCTGCCCAGTGTTCCGTTTCTTACAGGAAGGGTGAGTCTGCCCGTTGCCTCTGGTGCTAATGCCCCTTTTTCCAGAGGCCCTGACCGAGATGAGAGCCTCGGTCGGGCGCGGTGGCTCACGCCTATAATCCCAGCACTTTGGGAGGCCGAGGTGAGAGGATTGCCTGAGCCCGCGAGTTCGAGACCCGCCTGGGCAAATTGGCGAGACCTCATCTCTACAGAAAATCAGAAAAATTAGCCGGGCGTGGTGGCGCACATCTGTAGTTCCAGCTACTTGGAAGGCTGAGGCAGAAGGATCGCCTTAGCCCAGGAGGTTGAGGCTACAATGGCCGTGAGCGTGCCACCGCACTCCAGTCTGGGCGACAGAGTGAAACTCCAACTCAAAAAAAATAAAGAAAGAAAACAGATGAGAGCCCCAAATCAGGAATAAAGATGAGGGTTAGGGCAGTGGTAGAAGAAAACCGGCAGTTGCAAGTGCCTAATGTGTGCGAGGCACTGTCTGTTTTATAACTTCCGTTATCTCTTCTGTAAAATTGAATGACGTGTAAAAATTGTAGAGAAAAGAAATGAAGCAGTGAGCTGAGATTCAAACTTTTGTCCGCCGGATTCCAAAGTCCTTGGTTCTTTTCCCACCGTATGGTTCCTTGGAACAACACCTTCGAGCCCTAAGTTCCTTCTCCCGGCCAAGTCAAAGGACAAGTGGGGCCTCGGGCGTCCCCTGGTGGCGGATCTTTCCCTCTGCGGGGCCAACTTCTGTATATCCAAGGTTCCTTTAATACCTGAAATTCGCCCCCTTCGCGGCGCAGGAGTCTCGGATCCCGATTGGCTGGGCGGGGGCAGGCGGCGGGACGCAGGGCGCGCCCGGGCGGTGCTGATTGGCCGGAGGAGGCCAGCGGGGGAAACTTCCGGGAATGTCCGCGCTCCCGAGTTCCATCGGGCAGCATCCGGCGGCAGCGGAGCCTGTGGCTCCCCCTGCGGGCTGCTCTGCAGCGTGCATTGTCCGGCCGGCCGGCTGGGTGGGTGGTAGGCTGCGGATGGGGGAGGGGATGCACCGAGTCCCGGGTTGTCTGGATGAGGGTTCGGGAAGCTTTGGCATGTGAGATCCAGTTTCCTGGCTCTGCACCGGGTCCTTGCTCTTGTCTGCGCTGGCTCTCTCACTTCGGGGCTTAAGACTGAAAAAGCATCCCGGCAGGGGGGCCTTCCAACCCCCAAGCAGCCTATCCAGAGACCCCCCCCAATTTCGATCTTGAAGTTGGAGGCCCCCGGAGAAGTTCGAGTCTAATCTTTTAGAAAGGTTAGAGGGGTTGAGGCTGCCTGATTCCCGCCTGGTGTGGTAGGTAGGCCTTGGGAAATGGAGTATGGGGGCAGAGACTCCAGTCGCTGAGTCTTCATCCTCTGTTCCCCCTTCCAGTGAGTGCCAAGGCTCGGGCAGCATGACGACCGAGACGTTCGTGAAGGATATCAAGCCCGGGCTCAAGAATCTGAACCTTATCTTCATTGTGCTGGAGACAGGTGGCTATGCTGGGGGGGGGCGGGCTCACGGGGTGGGGGTAGAGGCCAGGAGAGGGTGAACACCTCCCGCGTTCTCAATTTGCTGGGGCGGGGGCAGGGCTCGCCCCAAAACACCGCTCACTCCCGATCTCTCTCCTAGACCCCTGTCTAGCCAGTTGCAGTCAGATACCAAGGAGATAGAACTCTTGCCTGATCTGTGCCTGCAGCGCCATGCGGGCCCCTTGCCACGCAGGGCCCTCTCCATGGTGCTGGCCCCTCCACCTCCAACCCGCACACACCCTCATGCCCCAGGAATTTGGGTTTTGCCCTGCATGTTCACCCTTTCCCTCACCCCATCAATAACCAGGTCCCATCCCTCTGACTGACTGCCACCACCCCCACTTATTTGAGCATCTTCCCACCTCCATTTACCTGTTCCCTCAGGCCGAGTGACCAAGACAAAGGACGGGCATGAAGTAAGAACCTGCAAAGTGGCAGACAAGACGGGCAGCATCAATATCTCTGTCTGGGACGACGTGGGCAACCTGATCCAGCCTGGGGACATTATCCGGCTCACCAAAGGGTAAGTCAGCTGGTCGCTTCTGGCTTTCCAAGAGCAGCGACAATGAAGAGTGGGGGTAATAGCCTTGTAACTCTTCTGAATACTCTGAATCTTGGTTTTTTTGCCCCCACAGGTACGCTTCAGTGTTCAAAGGTTGTCTGACCCTGTACACTGGCCGTGGGGGTGATCTGCAGAAGATTGGAGAGTAAGTGCTGTCATGAGGATTGGGATGAAGAAGTGCCAGCCCAAGGGGGAAAAGTTAAGGTTTGCAAGAGGCAGCATAAGGGTGTGCAGTCCATGTCCTGTATTGGGACTTATCTGAGGCCTCCAGCAGTGGCCCAGAGGATGGGGCCAAGGCTTTAGCCACTTTCTCCCCTTGCAGATTCTGTATGGTTTATTCTGAGGTTCCTAACTTCAGTGAGCCAAACCCAGAGTATAGCACCCAGCAGGCACCCAACAAGGCGGTGAGTCCCATGGTCACGATGGTGGGGAAGGAGGGCAGATGAGGCCAAGAAGTATGGTAGGGAGCAGGGTCTAAATATATAATCTGCCTTCAGGTGCAGAACGACAGCAGCCCTACAGCTCCCCAGACTACCATCGGACCCCCTGCTGCTTCTCCAGGTAAATCTGTTCCCTTCCACCCACTGGTCTTCCTCCTCCACTGGTCTTCCTAACTCCAGCCTAGAAAGATGCATTTCCTTTTGTAAAATCTCTCTTTTCTTAGTATATCCCCCTTCACCCAGTCTTCTCCCAGCCTCCTTATTTTTGGCACCTTTTCTAAGTACCTGTGCTGAAAAGATTTGGGAGCCTGTTTTGATCACTAATAAAGTTTGGATGCCTTTTGTCACTGCCACTCAAAGGCAAAAAAAAGAGGGTAATTTCTCTACACGTGGCAAATGAATATTAGGGACAAACAGGCTTAAATAATATAAGCCGGGCTCTGTGGCTCAGCCTGTAATCCCGCGCCTTTGGGAGGCTGAGGTGAGTGGATTGCCTGAGCCCACGGGTTCGAGACCCACCTGGGCAACTTGGTGAGACCTCATCTCTACAATAAATCAAAAAAAAATGAACCGGGTGTGGTAGCGCGCACCTGTAGTTCCAGCTACTCAGAAGGCTGAGGCGGAAGGATTGCCAGAGCCCAGCAGGTCGAGGCTGCGGTGGCCAGGAGTGGCCACTGCACTCCAGTCTGGGTGACAGAGTGAGACTCCAACTAAAAAAAAAAATAAAAATAAAAAAGTAAAAAATAAATGAGCCAGGCATGGTGGTACACGCCTCTAGTTCCAGCTACTTGGAAGGCTGAGACAGAAGGGCCACCTGAGCCCAGCAGGTCGAGGTTGCAGTGACCATGATTGTGCCACTGTACTCCAGCCTGGATGACAGTGTGAGACTCAGACTAAAAAATAATAATAATAAGCCGGGCTCGGTGGCTCAGCCTGTAATCCCGTTCCTTTGGGAGGCTGAGGTGAGTGGATTGCCTGAGCCCGCGGGTTCGAGACCTGCCTGGGCAACAAGACCTCATCTCTACAATAAATCAAAAAATTAGCAGGGCGTGGCAGCGCATGCCTGAGGCGAAAGGATCACCGGAGCCCAGTAGGTCGAGGCTGCGATGGCCGGGAGCGGCCACTGCACTCCAGTCTGGGTGACAGAGTGAGACTCCAACTCAAAAAT
>NW_007055656.1:103774-125765 GCF_000164805.1 Carlito syrichta | reverse complement strand
CCACCGCAGCCTCGACCTGCTGGGCTCCGGCGATCCTTCCGCCTCAGCCTTCCGAGTAGCCGGAATTACAGGCATGCGCTACCACGCCCGGCTAATTTTTTGAGTTATTGTAGAGATGAGGTCTTGCTGCCCAGGCGGGTCTCGAATCCGCGGGCTCAGGCAATCCACTCACCTCAGCCTCCCAAAGGCGCGGGATTACAGGCTGAGCCCCCAAGCCTGGCATCTATATTTTCTCAAATGAATATTATCGTCATGGTACACACATACACATCAGTTTTGGTTTGTTTTTTTTTAAGATCCTCCTCACGTGTTAACACAGAAACTTCTGGCCCTTCCCTTGCCAGTCTTCTCCAGTTTACAGTGGCTTTTGGTAAAGGCAATTTTATCAGAGGTCCTTGAGCCCAGTGCTAAATAGCTAGTTCTAGGTCTGATTCCCAGTGATACAGAGGTGAGGAAGGGAGACAAATGTCATACCAGGGTCCACATAGCAACTTCCAGAACGATCGTTTGAGTCTTCTTGGGGCTCCGTTTATACTTGCTTCCCACATCCTTTTGCACTGGGTCCAATCACATTAACGTGCAGTTGTGCATGGTGAAGACTGCCGCACTCTTTGGAGCGTGGAGGTAGGCCTTGGGATGGACCCTTTGCTTCCTTCACTCTCTAATTCCTGTGTTTCTTCTCCTCCCACAACTAGCCTCTGAGAGCCAGAACGGGAATGGACTGAGTGCCACACCAGGTCCTGGTGGTGGTCCGCATCCCCCTCACACGCCCTCCCACCCCCCCAGCACCCGAATTACTCGAAGCCAGCCCAACCACACACCTGCAGGCCTTCCCGGCTCCTCCAGCAACCCTGTTAGTAACGGCAAAGAAACCCGAAGGAGCAGCAAGAGATAGCAAGACACTCTTCCTCTTTTCCCGCCACTAACCACGTCCCAAGCATCTGCCGGAGAGCAAAACAGCCTTCTACTGGGCTGCAGCTTTGGGATGGGGTGGTAGTGTAACAGCCTTTTAGCCACTAAACTTCACTGGAGGGGTGGTGAGCAGTGGCCTTATCCACCCTAAGCCCATACCCCCAACCCCCATTGTCCAGCTGAAGCTGGACCCTCTGCCCATCCTCCTTCCTCTTAAGACACAACAGTTGCCATCTGTTTCTTCTGTGTGTTATATGGGAGTCATATGAAATCTCTCCTTCCTAATAAATGTTATCACTCTGTATTGGACTCCCTTACTTTTTGTGGGAAAAGGAAGAGGTTCAGCTGGGTGCGGTGGCGTATGCCTGTAATCCCAGCATTTTGGGAGGCAGAGGCAAGAGGACTGCTTGAGCCCATAGATTTGAGACCAGTCTGGGCAACTGGCCGAGACCTCATCTCTTCAATAAGTCAAAAAAATAGCCGGGCTCGGTGGCTCAGCCTGTAATCCCAGCACGTTGGGAGACTGAGGTGAATGGATTGCCTGAGCCCGCGGGTTTAAGACCTGCCTGGGCAACTTGATGAGACCTCATCTCTACAATAAAATAAAAAATTAAGCCGGGCTCGGTGGCTTAGCCTGTAATTCCACGCCTTTGGGCGGCTGAGGTGAGTGGATTACTTGAGCCCACGGGTTCGAGACCCGCCTGGGCAGTGAGACCTCATCTCTACAATAAACCAAAAAATCAGCCGGGCGTGGTAGTGCATGCCTGTAATTCCAGCTACTTGGAAGGCTGAGGAGGAAGGATAGCTGGAACCCAGCAGGTCGAGGCTGCGGTGGCCGCAAACGGCCACTGCACTCCAGTCTGAGCAACAGAGTGAGACTCCAACTCAAAAAAATAAAATAAAATAAGACAAATAATTAACTGGGCATGGTATCGCGCGCCTGTAGTTCCAGGTATAAATAAATAAATAAGCCGGCTCGGTGGCTCAGCCTGTAATCCCACGCCTTTGGGAGGCTGAGGTGAGTGGATTGCCTGAGCCCGCGGGTTCGAGACCCACCTGGGCAACTCGGCAAGACCTCATCTCTACAATAAATCAAAAATCAGCCGGGCGTGGTAGCGCATGCCTGTAATTCCGGCTACTTGGAAGGCTGAGGCGGAAGGATTGCCGGAGCCCGGAGGTGAGGCTGCGGTGGCCGGGAGCGGCCACTGCACTCCAGTCTGGGCGACAAAGTGAGATTCCAAATAAATAAATAAATAAATAAATAAATAAATAAATGAATGAATAAACAAACAAACAAGCAAGCCAGGTGTGGTGGCACACATCTGTGGTACCAGCTACTTGGAAGGCTGAGGCGGAAGGATCGCCGGAGCCCAGCAGGTCGAGGCTGCAGTGACCAAGAGTATGCCACTGCACTCCAGCCTGGGTGACAGAGTGAGACTTCAAACCCCGCCCCCAAAAAAAGGAAAGGAAGAGGTGAGCAGCCAGGCATATGGGAAGGCAAGGTGTCCCTGGGAGGTGGAAAGTGGATGGGTTACATGTAAGATGGCTAGGCAAAGCGACCTGCCCCTTTAAGGTAGTGTCCCTCCCCTGCCCCCTCCCTGCAGGTGACCCTTGCCCGCCTGCCTGCTTACCCCCTAGCTGGAATCTAGAAGGCTGGGTCCCCCTTCTTCTGGGCGTCCTTCCTGTCTCCTGCTGTCAGGTAATACCAGCCTCGACCCCCTGGACCGATCCCTACCGCCAGTCAGACTTTGTTCACCTGATCTTAGACCCAGATCTTAGAGCTGAAGGGAGCATAGGTCTTCATCTTGTCTTCCCACCAGGGTTTCCCCTTTCCTGGTCATGAATTCCCAGGACTCCGGCTCTCACTCTTCTTGGAGTGAGAAACAGCTAGGAACAGTTTCTTCCCCACGTATCTGGGTTTCCCGCATGTATCTGGGTTTGCCACTGTCTGCCTCTTCCCCTCCTCTCCAGGTTAGGGAAACCTGGTCCAACTTCCCCAGGGAACATGGGGATGGGGGTCGGAGATGAAGTTCAGTGCCAGATGTAAGGTAGGAGGGGTCGGAGTTTATGCGGGAAAGGGCTAAAATGGTACTAGCTGGGTTAGGGGTGGCATGAATTATTTAAGAGGAGAAAACAGGGCCCAGGTTCTCCTTAGCCATGCGACTTTCCCAGGGGCAAAGAGTGGCCCCTCCCTACTCAGGGGCCCAGCAGAGTTTGACCTTTGACCCCAGTCCCAGAGACCAGTGAACCATTAACTCTTCTCTGATGTGAACCTTCCCACACTGGCCCCACCCCTGACCCCGCCCCAAGGCAGGTGGGCTGGGGTGGGGGCTTGTCCATCTCAGCCTTCTACATGACGTGGCCTCTGTTCCACCTGGGCACCTGGACGCCGAGCCTGGACTTCCCCTCCCTGACTCAGAAACCTCTTAACATCCACAGCAGGGCCTGACAGGGGACCCGAGGTGACGGCTCTCAGGCTGGCAGTAGGAGTGAGGCCCTGGGAGTTGAGGGGAGATACAGAAGTAGGGCAACGTTGGGAGGATGGAGCTCAGGGGATGCAGGGTCAGCTCTGGATTAGGGGTGCAGGGAGGTGCTTCAGGAGCTGGCCAACAAGAGTCTGCACCAGGAGCCGATGGGAAGGGAGGAAGAGGGCTAGAACAGAGGCCGCCACTGGACTCGTGGGGAAGAGGGCTACGAGTGACGGCTCTCCCCTGGACCCGAGCCGCAGGTAGAGCGGTAGTTCCAACCCGCTCCTGTTCTTCCAGGGCACGGTCCTCAGGATGTTCCGGGGCGAATAGAAGCTGGAACCAGAGCCTCTAAGCCCCAGTGATGGGGCCCCCAGTGAGTCATTTGCTGGCTGGCTTGTGTGTGTGGATGGTCTTGGCCAGGGTGGGGGCCTCAGTCCCCAACCTGGGCCCTGCTGAGCAGGAGCAGAGCCATTACTTGGCCCAGCTGTTTGGCCTGTATGGAGAGAATGGAACGCTGACCGCAGGGGGCCTGGCACGGCTTCTCCACAGCCTGGGGCTGGGCCGAGTTCAGGGACTTCGCCTGGGACACCATGGGCCTCTGGCTGGTCGGGCAGCAGCCCCAGCCGGAGACAATTCCACACACAGGTACTAGCCCTTCCCCCCCCACAATGACACATCTCTGGCACCTCGAAGTATTTAGGGCAGTCTCCCCAGCTGCCTACATCTGACTTCCTAAAATGAGACCCCTGGAGTTACAATTCTTCAGAGCCCAGCTCCTCGGTGTCCCTTCAAGACCCCTGTTACCTTTATTGCCTTCCAATTTTCTCCTCCTCTTAATCCCTAGGCCCCAGATGTCTTGCTCTTAGTCTGAATGCTCAGTGTCTCCAGACTGATTTGGCTCCCAATTCATAGACTTTTGGCCAGTCTCTTTTTGCTTTCTGTCATCCCCATAGCCCCCATTCCTAGACACTCCCATAAAGGGACAACTCTCAGGTCTTGCTAGGACGGACACTCCAATGGCTGGCCCTCCCTTTTCCCCTAAGCTCCCCGGGGGCCTTGCAAGGTGGTTTTCTGAGAGCACAGGAGTAGATCTGATTTGCCGTCTCACCCTTTCCAGGCTGCAGGACCCTGCGCTGAGTGTGGATGTCTGGGCAGGGATGCCTCTGGGTACCTCGGGGTGGGGTGACCTGGAGCAGTCAAAGGCCCCCCACCTGCCCCATGGGCCAGCCCCCTCGGGCCTGGACCTCTTTCACAGGCTTCTGCTGCTGGACCATTCGTTGGCTGACCATCTAAATGAGGATGTGAGTCTGACCGTCTCTAGGGAGCGGGAAGAAGCCATGGGATTAGATGGCCTGAAATGTTTAGAGTCAATATTTAATAGTTACTTAAAAAAAACACCCCAGCCGGGCTCGGTGGCTCAGCCTGTAACCCCACGTTTTGGGAGGCTGAGGTGAGTGGATTGCCTGAGCCCGCAGGTTCAAGACCTGCCTGGGCAACTTGACGAGACCTCATCTCTACAATAAATCAAAAAATTAGCTGGGCGTGGTAGCATGCACCTGTAGTTCCAGGTACTTGGAAGGCTGAGGTGGAAGGATCACCGGAGCCCAGCAGGTCGAGGCTTCGGTGACCGGGAGCGGCCTCTGCACTCCAGTCTGGGCGACAGAGTGAGACTCCAACTCAAAAAAAAAATCAGCCAGGTTTGGTGGCTCAGCCTGTAATCCCGCACCTTTGGGAGGCTGAGGTGAGTGGATTGCCTGAGCCTACAAGTTCAAGACCTGCCTGGGCAACTTGGCAAAACCTCATCTCTACAATGAATAAAAATTAGCCGGGTGTGGTAGCGCGTGCCTGTAGTTCCAGCTACTTGGAAGGCAGAGGCGGAAGGATCACCGGAGCCCAGCAGGTCGAGGCTGCGTTGGCTGGGAGCGGCCACTGCACTCCAGTCTGGGCGACAGAGTGAGACTCCAACTCAAAAAAAAAAAAAAAAAAAAAAATACCAGCTGGGCATGGTGGCTCATACCTATAATCCTAGTACTTTGGGAGGCAGAGGCAAGAGGATTGCTTGAGCCCATGGGTTCGAGATCAGCCTGGGCAACATGGCAAGACCTCATCTCCACAGTAAATAAAAAAAAATTAGCCAGGCATGGTGGCATGTGCTTGTGGTTCCAGCTACTTGGAAGGCTGAGGTGGAAGGATCACCTGAGCCCAGCAGGTTGAGGCCGCGGTGGCCGTGAGTGTGCCACTGCACTCCAGCCTGGGCGACAGAGTGAGATTCTGACTCAAAAAAGAAAAAAAAAGCCCAATGTGGTCTTAGAGTCTGTTATTTCATTAGTGAAATATGTCCCCTCTGGGCTCAGCAGCTCAGCCTACACCCAGAGCTCCGAGACCCAGTCTAGGGCCACACTTGGTGGAGCAGAGAGTCCCGGGAAAGCAGCCCAGGTGGAAACTGGGGCTGTTTATCTAGGGAGCAGGGAGTGGATGGTTGTCTACATCTATAAAGTCAGAGAACTCGTTTCCCATAAACCTGGGGGTAGACAGAGTGCCTAACCCCACAGCTGGCCCAGTGAGGCGCAGGACGCGCTTGAGCCAGGCTGGCTGCGCACGTGACAGGCTGTTGTGAGGCAGGCTGGCAGGCGGCTCAGGCCCCTCTCCTGTCTGAGATTCTGGCATGGAGAGTGCTAGTTGTCCGCTCCATCATCAGTGAAATGATCTGAAATGATCGTGATGATTGGGTCTTGAGAGGAAGGGAAAGGACAACAATGTTCACCGGCACTGGATTTGCATGGAATTGAATATTTGCATTGGATTGAATACTCTTTTTTTTTTGAGTTGAGGTCTCTGTCCCCCAGGCTGGAGTGCAGTGGCACGATCATGGCTCACTGCCACCTCAACCTCGGCTCAGGGAACCCTCCCTCAGTCTCCCTAAATACTCATAATTGACACACACTGATTATGAGTACCCTTGCCCCAGTCCCCAATGCACCTGCCAGTGTGAGCAAAGGGGACCGTAGGAAAGATCCAGAAGATGGAAGGACAGACATTAAAGGTCTTGATTCCCTAATGTACCACCCCCAACTCTCCTAGTGTCTGAACGGCTCTCAGCTGCTGGTCAATTTCGGCCTGAGCCCCGCTGCTCCTCTGACTCCTCATCAGTTTGCTCTGCTGTGCCCAGCCCTGCTTTATCAGATCGACAGCCGTGTCTGCATCCAAGCCCCAGCCCCTGCACCCCCAGGGGATCTACTGTCTGGTCAGTGAGTAGGGGTGGGTGGGGGGGGTGGGAGTAGGGAGTGGTAGGGAGTGGGACCCATGCCAAGGAAGGAGGTTCACGGGATCCTGCCTCTCCTTGCAGCATACCTCTGGGCCCCTCCCTTCTGCCCCGGCTTGACTTCAGCCCCTGATTCTCTCCAGCCCTGCTGCATAGTGCCCTGGCGGTCCTGGTGCTCAGCCTCCCTGCTCCTCTCTCCCTGCTGCTGCTGCGGCTCCTGGGACCTCGTCTGTTGCGGCCACTGCTGGGCTTCCTGGGGGCCCTGGCCGTGGGCACTCTTTGTGGAGATGCACTGCTACACCTGCTACCGCATGTATGTGAAGCCACCTCCTCAGACCCCTGTCCTTAGTGGTGGATGGCCTCCATGGACCCAAGTGTCCCCAGTCATACGTAGGACATCCTCTCCCGGTGTCTGCCAGCTCCCACATCTCACTCCCTGATCCCCTGGCTTCAGCCCACAGCTTCCTTCTGGTAGAGTGTAAGGGTGAAGGCTTGCCCTGCCCCACATGGGAGGGGGATGTTCTTGGGTGCTGGGGCCTTCAGGGTCCACCCTGACCTCTTCTCTGTCAGGCACAAGAAGGGTGGCATGCAGGAACTAGCGGACGACCAGAGGAGGACCTGGGACCAGGCCTGTCGGTGCTTGGAGGCCTCTTCCTGCTCTTCGTGTTGGAGAATATGCTAGGGCTTTTGCGGCGGCACCAAGGGCTCAGGCCAGTGAGTGACACCCTTTTCTCCTCCTTCTGACGAGACTAGAGTCCTAGCCAAGAACTGGCCAAACAAGTCTGGAGGTGAGGGGCGGTGTGTGCTCCCGGATCTCTGATGTTTGCCGGGTTGTACAGGATCTATCTGCTAACAGAGTAGGTGGGGGCTTCTTAAGCACAGACCCAGGACTTCTGGCCAAATGGCGTCCTTGCTTGAGTTCAAGTCAACAAGAAAGGGGGAGGGATCGACCAGGGAAGAGGGTAGAGGCCAAAGAACATCCCAGGTGCCAGAGGTGGAACCAGGTGTTCGTTTTCCCAGCTTGTGGCCTGGCCTCCCCTTAGCCCCCAGCGGCTGCTGCCTCCTCCACCAGGAGGGATACCCTCCTATTTCAGAGCTGCTGTAGGCGGAAAAGAAGGGATCTCGCCGCACCAAACCTGGACCCGGAGGATGGTGGGGGCATGGCCCTCCAGCCCCTACAGGCCGCTCCAGGTGACTGGGGGAGAAAACGAAGAGGTTTCCAGCTCACAGTCCTCACTGGTGTCACCAACACTGTCCTCCTTCCTGCAGAGCCAGGGGCCCAGGGCCAGAGGCAGCAGGACAGCCAGCCCCCACCAGCCCCAGCCCCTCCTGGGCACCAAGGCCACAGTCATGGGCACGGGGGTGGTGCCAACATCACGTGGATGGTCCTGCTGGGCGATGGGCTGCACAACCTCACCGATGGGCTGGCCATAGGTATGCTGGGCGGGAGCAGAGGGAGGCAGGTCCGACGGGAGGCCGGGCTCCTGATAATGAGCTGGGGCCAGGAGGGCTGTTGGGAGAGGACGGGAGGGCTACGGAGGGAAAGCAGAGGCAGCTCCTGAAGAGACTCTTCTGGACTGACAACGTCCGCTCCGCCGGCCCCAGGTGCTGCCTTCTCCGACGGCTTCTCCAGTGGCCTCAGCACCACCCTGGCAGTCTTCTGCCACGAGCTGCCCCACGAACTGGGTAGGAATGGCAGAAGAGGGGTGGCGCGGAGTCCAGAAAGGGGTGGAGCTTGAGGCCGGCGGGTGCGGCGGGTGAGGGGCAGCCTTGGTTATCCCCTCCCCTCCCGTCATCCTGTCTCCCCAACAGGTGACTTTGCGATGCTGCTCCAGGCGGGGCTGTCCTTTCGGCAGCTGCTGCTGCTGAGCCTCCTGTCCGGAGCCCTGGGCTTGGGGGGTGCCGCCCTGGGGGTGGGGCTCAGTTTGGGCCCTGTCCCCCTCACTCCCTGGGTGTTTGGGGTCACCGCCGGGGTCTTCCTCTACGTGGCCCTTGTGGACATGGTGAGAGGCATGCAGCAGGGCACGGGAGGCGGGCATGGGCGGGAGGCGTCAGGCTTGCCATCCCACCGCCAGCCAGCGCTGGGAAGGGTGTCAGACCACAGGACGAAAGCGACTCAACAGGGGACTGAAGTGTTGGGGTGGGGGCTGCTGGCATTTTCGGACACCCTCCCCCTCGGCCGTTGAGGTCAGAGACGGCCGGAACCCTGATACTGTCTCTCCTTGCAGTTGCCGGCCCTACTGCGTCCTCCGGAGCCCCTGCTGGGGCTGCACGTGCTGCTGCAGGGGCTGGGGCTGCTGCTGGGGGGCTGCCTCGTGCTGGCCATAGCCCTGCTGGAGGAGCAGCTCCTGCCCTGGGCCTCTGAGGACTGACAGGCCGGGCGAAGGGGTCCGGGTCGCCCTTCCTTCCCCCCAGCCCCAGGAATGGAGGCGGGACACAGGGCCGGTAGGAGCAACAGGATTTTAATAAACAGAACCCATCCCAAAGCCAGGACTACGACAGTTGTACTTGCACCAAAACAGCATAGAAAACCAGGATGTGGTGGGAGGACTCGAAGCAGGTTGGGGGGACATGAGTGGGGGCCTGGAGGGTGCAGGGTCATCCATCTGCAGGGAGAGCATTGTGCTTTAGCCCAGGGGGGAGGGGGGCAGGGCAGATGCATGGAGGTCCCCACGTTACCTGCTGCCCTCGGCACCCTGGGGATGCAGCCGTCTGGGCACAGCTGCCCTTTATTGCTGCCCACCAGCATGAAACACCCCCGACCCCAACACTAGCACCACGGATGATCCGGGGCAGGGAGAGGGCAGGCATGGGGAAATTGCTTAGAGAAAGATTCCACTAGAATCCAGTGAATTGTGCTCAGTTCTCTTTACTTCCTACAACCGAGTACATGGGTCACAGGGTGGAGGGTGCAACAGGACATGGAACATGCCCTTCCGTGCCCCCCAACACACACCTGCACACAGGATGGTGGTGTCTGCAGCATCACAGGTCATGCAGGGCATGGGGAAGGGGAGGTTCACACACACAGAGATGCCCACAGTGGGTACCAGACAGAGAACACCCCTGAATATACATAGCTGTACATGGGAACTCCCAGGTCCCCGCCCAACCCTCTCCCCTGTCTTGCTGTCCCCCAGGCAGGGGACTGTATTGCTTTGAGAGAGCCACCCTGGGGGCTGCTCTGCCAGGCACCCTCCCCCCACCCGCCCCATTTTGGCACATCTGCGAGACACTCGGCAGCAGGAGGCACCTCCCTCCCAGGCTCCTGCAGCTGGAGTTGGGGGAGGGGGCAGGAGACTCCTCCTCCATCCTTCCCCAGCCTTCCCCAAACCCCTGCCGTGCCCACTCCAGCCAGAACCCACCCCCCCAAACACACACACACAAAGCTGAGCTATCCAGGAATACGAGGGGACCGAGGAGATTGTCCGGGATGGGAGCGGAGGCAGAGGGGGGGAGAAGACTGGAAGCAGAGACCCCCCGGGGTGGGGGGAAGACTGGCACAACAGCTACTTAGTGCAATTGGAGAGGGTGCCCAGAGTGAGGGTGGAGTCGGGAGGGGAGGCTCTCCCCAACCTCCCTGGGGGCAGAGTCAGGCTTCCAGATTCCCCAGGGAAAGGGCTAAGCAGGAAGGAGCAAGGGCCAAGGGCGGATCCTCTCGGCACCGCCACCCTTCGCCCTCCCAGATGCAGTGACAGTGTCCCCCTCACACCTAAGTGGGCAACAGCAGCCTTGGAGTCAGTACCTTCAAGTAATTCAAAGAGCAGACCCTCACCACCCAGCTTCCCTGTCTCTGGGATTTGGTCGCTTCTCTAGGGGCTGGGTTGGGAGGAAGGAGTGCCCAGGCAAGACCCTTTCCTCTCACCTTCCTCTTCCCAGACCACTGGGCTTGGTCCTCTGACTCCTCACCTCTGCCCTGCCCAACCTGGGTCAAGGTCGCAGAGGGCAGGAGCCACCATGATGAGAGGAGAAGGGGCTGCTTTGTTCCTTATCCCTCCTTCTTAAAGGTAGGGTTCAACTAGTGGGATGGGGGCCCATACTGGTTTGCCCCGGAGTAGGGTTTCTGGGCTAGGGTCTGTAAGGCTATTTTCCTTTGCGGTGGGAAGGAAGGTGGGGGATGAACACCGGGTAAGGGGAGAGGGTGAGAAATGGCTGGGAGGAAGGGGCCTCCCTGCTGGAGCACGGTCACTGGAGTCATTTCGACAGAGTGGCATGCGCGTGCACAAGACACACGGTGTGCCTGCTCTCAGCCCTGCCAGCCTGGCCCCAGCCCCATCTCTGAGGACCCTTTCCAAGACCCGGAGAAGGTTTTGGGGGTAGAGCTGTAGAACCGTTCATTCTGGCCCCGCGCACCCCACCCCCAGCCTCTTCTCCCCTTCTAGGTCCAGGGAGGAAGAAGGTGCTGGGTGGGCAGACAGTGGTGGAAACAGTATTGAGTTTTCCTTTGGTTACATATTGAAGGCAAAGGTGAGCTGGACTTACAGTCAAAACGGATAGGGGCGAGGAAGGAAGAGGGCCACGGCTGGGGCTGGGGAGGGAGGCAGGCCCGCCTCAGCCCCTCCACCCCAAGGAACGTGTCTACACGGGGTAACAGTCCCTCAGTCTCACCTCTCCCCCCCCACAGCACCAAACAAAAGGAGAAGCCCCTCCCCCAGGGGCTGCTCCCCACCCCAACCTGGGCTGTACATTCAGTGGTTTTCAGCAGTCCTATGGCTCAGGGGGCCACGGGGCAGGGGAGGTGGCCCGTCGGTCTCAGTTGGACAGTGGCAGTGACCCGGGTCTGTCGGTCCATCCTGGGACCCACAGTTTGTGCCATTTGTTTTTCTGAAGGATAGTACACAACCCTACCAGAGCCACCGCCCAATCAGAAACATCCCCCCAGAAATCAGAAACGAAAAACTGGCTCTTGTCATCTCACCCTCTAATTCACACGTCTGTTTCCCTGTCTCCTATGTAGCCGTCGCTCTGTCTCCTTTGCTGGGACCTGGGGCTGCTCCCAGGGTCCTCACTTAAAATAGGCCTTTTCACAAAAGTGCTTATTACTTGAAGCAAGTGCTTTAGAGCTGTGGTGGGGAGAGGGGGAGGGGAAGAGGGCGAAGGGAAGGAGGTGTCTCCTCCCCTCCCTCCCCCCCTTAAGATTGGGGGGCATTCTGCCTGTTTTACTTCTCCACACCCGTTTAAGTCAAAGAGGTTAAAAAAAAATCTTAATATTAAAATAAATATGTGGCCATGAGAATGGTCAAAATGCTTCAAAGAACACTAGGGGCTGGGAGCCCAGGGTGGGGTGTGGGGTTTCCTTTGGCATAAAGAGAGGAGGCTGCTCGTCCCCCAGGCCTCCTCACAGCCACATGAGGGGGGACAGAGGACTCCCCACCACCTCCCAGCACTGCTGACAGTGTGCGGAGGGGCGGCAGGGAGCAGACAGCCACCAGAAATCTCTTCTCGCAAGACAAGGGGGCTCCCGACAAATACTCAGACTCTTCCTGTCATTGCCAAATGTCGATAAAGGAGAACACGACTGACACCCGAGCTTTCTCTGAGGACCCATCCCCTGCTCCCCTTGCCCCCACCATCGAATTCCCAGCACCAAGATGAGAGGAAGGGGGCGGAATGGGAAGAGGAATGGGAAGATGTTAGGAGAGAGAACTGGAGTTCGGGGCAAGCTTTGCAGAACCAGCAGGGGTGGGGGTGGGGCTGCAGCCCTTAAGAGAGGTCACACTGATTGTCGTAGAGGGGAGGGCGGGGTGAAGGGAGGCGGGTAAGAGGGGCATCGCAAGGCCCTTTGGCTCTGAAAACAAAAATGAAAACAAAAAGCTGCACAACCCTTCTCACCAATAACGGTCATTTGGAAGCCTTGAAATGCTTTAGGAACTGAGGACTGGAGGAAGCAAGACACGCAGAGAGGGTAGAAGGGGACCATGAGAAGGACTCGGACAAACACCCCAGGCTTCAGGGAACCAGCATGAGGTATGGTTAAGGGTGTCTGCTGGGGAGGGAGGGGTCCCTGGGACGCCCCCTCTACCCTCAGCCCACCCTTGGTAAGGGTGGCAAGACATGCGGGGACACGGCGGGAAAATGGGTAAGATTGCGAATAAAGCAAACGTGGGTGGGGGAAGGAGGTTGAGGGGTACCCCGGTGGGAGACCCTGTACTGTGTAAACGAAGCCTGTCCAGTTCTCAGGGGACAATACTGATGGCAGCCAAACTGGGCGAGGATGCGCTGGGGGTGCAGGACCTCTATTCAAGTTCTGTGTCTTGGCCCCTGGCTGAGGTATTGAGTGTGAGGAAGGGAACACTGGGCTACTGAACGGGTCCAGCTGTCCGGGGGGCTTCACCAGAAGATGGGTGGACAGAGCACTTAAAGGGACCAGGGCCAAATTCAATGCTACATTTAAAGAGAAAACTGCCCCTTCCTCACTCCAGCCCAGTTTGGCTTGTGGGGTGCAACTTTTAGAGATCTTCTCAGTGCAGCCCCTAGCTCAATTCCATCTCTCCCCACTGCTGGGAGGCAGAGACCAAGCCCCACTATCCCATCATCTCTTAGACCAGAGCTTCCTCCTCACACTGGAGGGGAAGCCTGGGTCCCAAGTAGCCATGGTCCCTAGCCAGCCCTGCCCCTCCCACCATCTTTGGCTTCAGATCAGGAGTGACTAGGGACAGTGGGTACTCTTGGACATAAAGGAAGGCGGAGGCAGTCAGGGGCACAGAGGAACTGTGGGATTCGGGGCACAGGAGGAAGAACACGGGCCCTCCTCCACATACATGCAAACACATGCCTGAAACACACAGGACATACTAGGGCTGTTTTGAAATGGGCAGGAAATTAATTTGTTTCTTCCCCTAAAGGATAAAACGCTTACTTAAAAATTCATGACAAGCCTCAAAATTTGGGGAAAGGAGAGCCAGGGAGGGAATGGCCGCAGGCTCTGCTCTCCCAAAAGAAGTTAAAAGAAAGAAGCAAGGTTAAAGTGCGTGGTTACGGGGCCAGGCCAGGAGTGGGGGGGGGGGAGGGGCAGGCTGTGGGGGCAGAACCAGCCCTTGATTTGCATATGAGGAGCCAGGGGAGAGTGCAGGATTGGGGCCCAGGTACAGTAGTTGCTGCTTCAAGTGTTTTGCATTTGAACTTTAGGGATGACAGGGTACAGAAGTGGAGGGAAAGCTCCAGGCCCCAGTGCTAAATACCCTCCCCCCTTGTCCTCTAGCTGCCCCTGAAGGGGGAGGGGGACACCCCCAGAGTGCTCACACAGTACCAGAAATTAAGGCTTCTCACTGCTGCGGGGATGGAGGGACCAGCCGAGCAGGGAGGCAGTGATGGGTATGGAAGAAGAGGAGGGGGTCTGCCTGGCAGTGGGGAAAGAGGAGGAGGGGCACAGAGAGGAGAGTCAGAGGAGGAGTGGGGGAGCTGGCAGCAGAAAGGGGAGCTGAGAGATGGAGTCAAAGAGAGGAAAGCCAGGCATTTAGCAATCATTTTGGGACACTTGGCAGAAGGGGGGGCCCTGGGGGTACCAAGGGCCTGGGGTGCTCCCTGTCAGTCCCAGACCCCTGCCAGGCCAGTATGGTACGGCAAAGGGGCAAGCAGCTGCTCCCCAGTGCTTCCTTCCCCCGCTCCGTCCCTTCCACCCAGTCGTGTTCTCCTTTAAAGTGCCCTAAATGTTTAGACTTTTTCTAAATAAATAGAATTAGATATCAAGCCACCGGCAGGGGGAGGAACACCGGAGGGGGCTACTCAGAGTAGCAGCCATCTAACCCAATGGCGCCATGCCGCTCCTGGCTGTAGGGGCAGGAGGCCCCATGAGGCAGGGCGCCACAGCCACCCACCGTCTTGGCGGCTGCGATGCCGCAGTTCTTGAGCAGGCTGAAGCTGAAAGGACTGACGGCGTCCTTGGGTGGGAAAGGCTTCATGGTGGAAAGGATCAAGGCCAGGCAGTCTGCCACATCTTTGTTGGGGGCGCAGGCCAGTGCTGGGGTGTGACCTGCAGGGCCAAGGGGAGAACTGAGGCACAGGGTTCTGCATCCCTGGGTCCCATCCACCCCACCCCCAGGCCCTGAGGTCTCTTATCTGTGGGGGGAGCCCAGGCAGGCAGCACCCAGCATGGTCAGAATGCAAGGGCGACGGGGGCCCAGGAAGGCTGACAGGCAGATTCTCAGAATGTGGGGTAAAGGGCGGAGCATGGGAGGAAAGCCTGGGGGTGGGGAGGTCTTCCTGACCCTGCTGGCTCCACCTAGTTCCATCAGACTCCCCTCTGAGACTCCAGAGTACTGGTGTTGGGTCCCTGCTCTGAAGAGTTCCCTTGGGAAGAAAATCTCATTTATAGCAAGGTTAAGAAGTCACCTCCTGAAGAATGTCCCTGACCCCAAACCCGGGAGAGGCGGGGGGCTCTGGACCCCACCCACCTTCTTCATCCACAGCTAGCACTGTGGCCCCACGACTCAGCAGGGCCTGCACCACAGAGGCTAGACCATTCCGGGCAGCAATGTGGAGTGGCCTTGGAAGAAAAAAAAAGGAAGGAGCATGAAGCCAGTGGGATGCCAAGCTGCCCTTCCACACAAGCAGGGTGGTGAGGGCGCTGAACAAATACAGTGGGTTCCAGAGAGCCCCTGGGATGGGGCTGCTCTGTCTTCACCCACCTGCCTCCCCCAGCCAGGAGCCCCCTTTCCCAGGCACTCACATCTGCAGCGCACTGTTGGTAGCATTGATAAGGCCAAGGTCTTGGGTTTCTGCCAGGATCATGAGGGCGCACTTCTCATGGCCCTGAGGGAGGGGAACAGAGAGCGGAGACCTGTGATGTGAACTTGTGACAGCCACAGGGTAGGGTTTGGGGAGGGTGGTAGGCACACAGGGAGCTGTCCCACCAGTCAGGCTGGACAATCGTCACTTCTGCTCCAGTCCTCTCTGCTTCCAAGACCGACCCCCTTCAGAATGCCCTGCCCTTCATGCAGCCCCCCGCCCGCCCCCGGTCACTCAGGCAGTACCTTGCTGCAAGCCAAGTGGAGGGCCGTGTTCTTGTTCTCATCCAACACAGTAAGGTCCGCCTTCCCTCGGTACAGCAGAAATTCTACAAGAGACACATGATAGAGGGACTGACGCCTCCCCCAGAGTAGCAGCCTTCTGGGCGCTCCACCCTCCCAGCTGCACACGTTTTGCATCCTATTCACAGAGGGGCAGACATCCAAAGACCCCCCTCCGGCTTCCTGAGCCCCAGCCAGCCCCACAAGCAGGGCCAAGTGACTGTGCCAACACCCCAGGGGAGCCTCCCTTTCACACGTGGCCCCTACACACCCACAGCAGCAGTCTGCCCGTTCTCAGCCGCCGTCATGAGCGCAGTGCGGCCAGTGTGGTCAGTGGCGTTCACCTCGGCCTGATGCTGCAGCAGCATCCGGAGCCCAGAGACATTGTCCGCGAAGGCAGCGGCGTGAAGGGGGGTCCTGTGGGTGGGGTCAGGGGACACTGAGTAGGGAAGGGGCGTCTGCCTGAGCAGAAAGAGGAAGCAGAGGCAACTCAGCTTCTCCCCATGTCTGCTGCCACTCACCGTCCTTTGGCATCTCGGCTGTTCACAATCTTGGCACCCAGAGCTCCCAGCAGCATCTCTGTGGTGCTGTCCTGGTTATTAATTCTGCAGGAAGAAGTAGGCGGGATCATCAGGAGGGACAAGGGAAGTGGATACTCCCCTGAGCCCAGGTCATAGCCCCTCCAGAGGGACTGATGCAGAAGGGACTTACACTGCACAGTGCAAAGGAGTGAAGGGATTTCCTTCCAGGTATGAAAACGGGCTGTGTTCAAGTAACAACTCCAGACAATCTTCATGTCCTGGGCAACAGGAAGAAAGAGCAATGGAGAGAAACAACCAGGTTCTCTACGCCTATCCTGTTTTCTTTTTCTTTTTCTCTCATAAAAATTTTTTATGTTTTTATTTATTTTTTATACATCAATATTTTTTATTTTGATATTGTGGGGTACAGTTTAGGGTTAGGTATACAAATATGCTTCGTTCAGGCACCCTTGTTGATAAGGGGTGTCTCCCCGTATCCTGTTTTCTTAACGCCCTATTCTGCTTCCGGATTCAGATCAACTCAGGTCTCTCTCACAACCCATGCGTCCCCCTATACACCCGACAAGCTCTTGTGTCCACGAAGGTCCCCGGCTGTACCAGTGTAGGAGGCCCAGTGCATGGGCGAGTATCCGCTGTAATCCACCCCGGCGTCCAGGGGGTCTGTGGAAAGGGCAGCCTGCAGCAGGGTCCGCAGCACTGCAGTGTGACCACAGGCTGAGGCCAGGTGAATGGGTGTGCGGCCCTTAAAGTCTCGGCACAGCACAAACGCGTCGTGGTCCAGCAGGGCAGCAAGGCAGTCCTCACAGCCAGTCACTGCCTACAGGGGACACACAGTGTTGGGGGGTGAAAAGCCTCTCCCCTTCCACTGGCCTGCTGCTGGGGGTTGGCCCCAGAGTAAGAACCACTTCAGGTTGGGTGTGGTGGCTCACACCTGTAATTACTGCACTTGGGGAGGCAGAGGTTAAAGAACTGCCTGAGCCCAGGGGTTTGAGACCAGCACGAACAACTTGGCGAGACCTAATTTCTACAATAAATAAAAAATTAGCTAGGTGTAGTGGCACATGCCAGGGGTCCCAACTATTTGGAAGGCTGAGGTGGAAGGATCACCTAAGCCCAGCAGGTCGAGGCTATGGTGGCTGTGAGTGTGCCACTGCACTCCAGTCTGGGTGACAGAGTGAGATTACTACTTAACAAAAAAAAGGGCTGGGCTCGGTGGCTCAGCCTGTAATCCCAGCACTTTGGGAGGCCCTTGGATTGTCTGAGGCGAATGGATTGTCTGAGCTGCGAGTTCAAGACCCACCCGGGCAACTTGGTGAGACCTCGTCTCTACAAGAAATTAAAAAATTAGTTGGGTGTAGTAGTGTGTGCGCCTGTAGTTTCGGCTACTTGGAAGGCTGAGGCGGAAGGATCGCCGGAGCCCAGCAGGTTGAGGCTGTGGTAGCCGGGAGCATGCCACTGCACTCCAGTCTGTGACAGAGTGAGACTCCAACTCAAAAAAAAAAAAAAAAAAGAAGGCTGGGTGCAGTGGCTTATGCCTGTAAACCCAGCATTTTGGGAGGTCAAGGAAAAAGGACTGCCTGAGCCCAGAGGTTCGAGACAAGACTGGGCAACTTGAGATCTTGTCTCTACAATAAATTAAAAAAAAATTAGCTGGGTGTGGTGCTGCATGCCTGTAGTTCCAGCTACTTGGAAGGCTGAGGTGGAAGGATTGCCTGAGCCCAGCAGGTTGAGGCTGGGGTAGCCGTGAATGTGCCACTGCACTCCAGTCTAGGCAACAGAGTGAGACTCCAACTCAAAAAGAACAAAAAGAACTACTTCAGTGCTCTAATCTCTGTTTATTTTTACTTTTTATTTTTGAGTCAGCATCTCACTGTTGCCCAAGCTGGAGTGCAGTGGCACACTCACGGCCACCGCAGCCTCAATCTGCTAGGCTTAGGCAATTCTGCCTCAGCCTTTCAGGTAGCTGGAACCACAGGTGCACGTTACCACGCCTGGCTTATTTTTTGATTTATTGTAGAGACAAGGTCTCACCAAGTTGCCCAGGCTGGTCCTGAACTCCAGGGACCAGGCAGTCCTCTCACTTTGGCCTCCCAAAGTGCTGGGATTATAGGCTGAGCCACCACGCCCAGCCTGCAAGTCTTTCTAAGTGTAAGGGATCAGGATCTCCTCTTTGCCAACAACCAGGTGGGGTTCTGGAGTGAAGGCCCAATGGAGAGCGAGAAAGAGACTAGGAATCAATAAGTCCTGTGGGAAGGGTGCAGTGGTTCACGCCGGTAATTCCAGCACTTTGAGAGGCCGAAGCAGGAGGACTGCTTGAGCCCAGGAGTTTGAGACCAGCCTGGGCAACTTGGTGAGACCTCATTGCTACAAAAAAACTAAAAAATTAACTGGGTATGGAGGCACACATCTGTAGTCTCAGCTACTTAGGACTCAGGAGGCTGAGGCAGGAGGAAAGATCATCTGAGCCCAGGAAGTCCAGGTTGCAGTAACATGTGACTACGCCACTGCACTCCAGCCTGGGCAACAGAGTGAGACCCTGACTCAAAAAAAAAAAAAAAAGTCCAGCAGGAGGAGGAGGCAATTTAGGACAAGTGATAGTAGAGAAAGACCTGGGTGGTGGCACCATTATCTGATGGGACAGGGCCAGCAGGTATCCTGGGCAGATCCTGGAAGGTAAGCACGTGGTTGTGTAGTTACAACACACGATAATCAGGGAGATCAGCTGGGATGTTGGGGGCTCATCCAGGAACAAGCCCAGCAAGCCTGGGCACAAAATCCTGGCTCGCCTTCTCAGTTATCAAACACCCTGCTGCTGGTGGGGCCTATGCGCCCACATCGAGGATCATCTGGGAGCAGTCCCACCCAGGAACTCACTCACCCCACGGTGAAGGGCAGTGCGGCCTCGAAGGTCAGCAGCATCAGCTGTGGATCCTTTCTCTAGCAGCAGATGTACACAGTCCACGTGGCCATTCATGATGGCCAGCATCAGTGGGGTTCTATGGAGGGGGCAGGAGAAAGGGTGAGGGTCCAGCAGGGACTGGAAAGCCTGTGGCCACCCCTGCCCACACTCACTGTCCATAGGCATCCATGACATCTGTGATGTCGGCGCGTTCCCCACTGTCGATCAGCAAGTGCAGGGAGTCAGTGTGGCCAGAGGCAGCTGGGGAAGAATAGGGAGCCTGTATCAGGGCAGCATCAGGAGGGGTAAGGGAGGCCAGGTCAAGCCTGAAGGACTCGGAGTGGAGGTTATGGAAGACCTGAGGCAGGGACAAATCTTTGAGGACAGGAAGCTGCGAACCAGCGCTTGAAGTTTCCGTTCTCCTCACCCTACACCACTTCTAGCCCAACCCCATCCAGGAGGGATCTGATGGCAAGGGCAGGGCAGCGGCCCAAAGGGGGCACTAACCAGCAGCGTGCAGGGGCGTCCACTTGCGCTTGCGCTCCTTGATGAGGGCAGAGGCGCCATGGGCCGTAAGCACCTCCACACACTCAGTAGAGCCTCGCTCAGTGGCCAGGAAGAGTGCAGTCCGGCCCTTGTGGTCCCTTACATCCAGATTCACCAGCGTTTCGGCCAGCGTCTTCAGGGCTTCACAGTGACCGTTGTAGGCCTGGCGGGTGAGGTGATCCATGGACATGGCTCAGGACATTCCCCTGCCCCTCCCTGCCCCAACTCTGCTCTTGGGGCTCTCGGGGAGGCTCCAGACTGAGCCCTCTGCCAGCTCCTTGGGCCCCTCAGGGCCTCTTCCCCTGCACTGTGCTCACCCCTCTCCGGATAATCGCCTGCCTGCTTGCCACAGCTCCGTAAGAAGGCGGAAGCAAGGATAAATTCACAAGCGCCAACAGCTGTGTGTGGGCCAGGGCAGGCAGACACAAGAAAGGCAAGAGGAGAAGACTTGGGACTCACAGCTAAGTGCAAAGGACTGACTGGAATGGTGCTCTCCACATCCTCCAGGCAGTTAAAGGACATTTCTAAGAGCTGCAATAGACAGGAAAGCAGGTGCTGAGAGCCTGGAACTCCCAAGGTGTTACCCCACTCCCCCACTCACAGTATTCCCCCCAAGACCCTGGATCTAAAGACCACGTTTGATTCAACAGCCCTTTGGTTTCAGAATCCATAAACCCTGAAGTGGACTGTGTGCCCTGCCCCCACCTCCCTCCCCGCAGGCTGGATCCCAACACATACCAGTTCGAGGTTCTGTCTGTTGCCATAGGCGGCTGCATAGTGCACAGCTGTGTAGCCCTGCCTGTCCCGCAGAGAAGGGTCTGCACCGTTATCCAGTAAGAACTCCAGACAGCTGGGGAGCCAGGAGTAGACTGTGAGCCAGGGACAGGCCCAGCCCAGGAGAGCACAGTTCTGGGAGGGCCAGGAGAGAGGGGCAAGGGTGCCCCTCAAGGCCTACCTGGATACCACCCTTCCCTGGCCCTGGGAAGGCTCTCTAAATCCTGCCCATTCCTCAACCTTCTCAAGGTCTGCCCTGAACCCCTCTGGCTCCAGTGCCCTCCTTTATCCTCTGAGGACGTCGGGCATGATGAGTAGTGACCAATTCCCTCTGCTCATCACGCTCTCCTCCTGCAGGCTCGCTGACCCCTGCCTAAGACACCTCTTTCCACAATCCGAAGATGTCTATTCATCTCAAATGCAGCTCCAGCACCTGTCCTCTGGAAGGCCACCCCAGCCTGCTCTAGGAAGATGCCTCCTTTGTATGCCCTTGGCAGCCTTCTCACATCTCAGTAGTCGTAGTAGCAGTAATAATAATAATAAAGTAGCTAGCAGTTCCTATGTGTTCTAAGCACTTCATGTGTATTAAATAATTTAGGGCCGAGTACAGTGGTTTAGCCTGTAATCCCAGCACTTTGGTAGGCCGAGGTTAGAGGACTGCCTGAGCCCAGGGGTTTGAGACCATCCTGGGCAACTTGATGAGACTCTGTCTCTTCAATAAAGTAAAAAAATTTTCCAGGTGTGGTAGAGTGCATCTGTAGTTCCAGCTACTTGGAAGGCTGAGGTTGAAGAATCGCCTAAGCCCAGCAGGTTGAGGCTGTGGTGGCTGTGAATGTGCCACTGCACTCCAGTCTGGGCGACAAGAGTGAGACTCTAACTCAAAAAACAAACAAAAAAACTTTAATCTTCATAATAATCCGATGAGGCAGATACTACTTTTATCCCTACTAAGAGTGAGAAAAGAGAGGTTAAGTAATTTGCCAAAGGTCACATAGAAAAGTCACATGGGAGCCGGGCTCGGTGGCTTAGCCTGTAATCCCGCGTCTTTGGAAGGCTGAGGTGAGTGGATTGCCTGAGCCTGCGGGTTCGAGACCCGCCTGGGTAGGCGAGACCTCATCTCTACAATAAATCAAAAAATCAACCGGGCGTGGTAGCACATGCCTATAATTCTGGCTACTTGGAAGGCTGAGGTGGAAAGATCGCTGGAGCCCAGCAGGTCGAGGCTGCGGTGGCTGGGAGCGGCCACTGCACTCCAGTCTGGGTGACAGAGTGAGACTCCAACTCAAAAAAAAAAAAAAAAGTCACTTGGGGCCGTTTACGGTGGCTCAAGTCTATAATTTCAGCACTTTGGGAGGCTGAGGCGAGAAGGTTGCCTGAGCCTGCAGGTTCAAGACCAGCCTGGACAACATGGTGAGACCTCGTTTCTACCACAAAATTAAAAAATTAGCTGGGTGTGGTAGTGCACACCTGTAATTCCAGCTACCTGGAAGGCTGAGGCAAAAGGATCGCTGGAGTCCAGCAGGTTGACACTGGGGTGGCCGTGAGCATGCCACTGCACTCCAGCCTGGGTGATGGAGTCT
>NW_007055656.1:102011-103128 GCF_000164805.1 Carlito syrichta | reverse complement strand
AAAAAAAAAAAAAAAAAAAAAAAAAACTAGTCAGGCGCAGTGGCTCATGCCCATAATCCCAACACTTTGGGAAGCAGAGGCGAGAAGATTGCCTGAATCCAGGAGTTTGAGACCAGCATGCGCAACTTGGTGAGACCTCGTCTCTACAATAAATCAAAGGAATTGGCCAGGCACTGTGGCGCACACCTGTGGTTCTAGTTATTTGGAAGTCTGAGGCAGAAGAACCACCTGAGCCCAGCAAGTTGAGGCTACAGTGAACATGAGCATGTCACTGCCTTCCAGCCTGGGCAACAGAGTGAGGCTCCTACACACACACACCTACACACACACACACACACACTCAAAAACATTAAAAATTAAAAAATAGGGCCAGGCTTGGTGGCTCAGCCTGTAATCCCAGCACTTTGGGAGGCCGAGGGGAGTGGATTGCCTGAGTCCGCAGGTTCGAGACCCGCCTGGGCAACTTGACGAGACCTCATCTCTACAATAAATCAAAAATTAGCCAGGCATGGTAGTGCGTGCCTGTAGTTCCAGCAACTTGGAAGGCTGAGGCAGAAGGATCGCTGGAGCCCAGCGGGTCGAGGCTGCGGTGGCTGGGAGCGGCCACTGTACTCCAGTCTGGGCGACCGAGTGAGACTCCAACTCAAAAAAAAAAAAAAATTAAAAAATTAAAAATTTTTTTCTTTGGCTGGGCACAGTGGCTCATGCCTGTAATCCCAGCCCTTTGGGAGGCAGTGGCAAAAGGACTGCCTTAACCCACAGGTTTGAGACCAGCCTGGGCAACTTGGCGAGACCTTGTCTCTACAATAAACCAAAACATTAGCCAGGTGTGGTGGCACGTTCCTGTAGTCCCAGCTACTTGGGAGGCTGAGGTGAAAGGATTCCTAAACCCAGCAGGTCGAGGCTACGGTGGCCATGAGTATGCCACTACACTCCAGCCTGGGTAACAGAGTGAGACCCTGATTCAAAAAAAAATGTTTTAGCCGGGCTCAGTGGCTCAGCCTGTAATCCCGCGCCTTTGGGAGGCTGAGGTGAGTGGATTGCCTGAGCCCGCGGGTTCGAGACCCGCCTGGGCAGCGGGACCTCATCTCTACAATAAATCAAAAAATCAGCCGGG
>NW_007055656.1:93549-100994 GCF_000164805.1 Carlito syrichta | reverse complement strand
TGTCCTTAGATTTTTTTTTTTTTTTTTTTTGAGTCAAAGTCTGTCGCCCAGGCTGGAGTGCAGTGGCATGCTCACGGTCACTGCAGTCTCGACCTGTTGGGCTCAGGCGATCCTTCCGCCTCAGTCTTCCAAGTAGCTGGAACTACAGGTGCACACCACCACATTCAGCTAACCTAATAGATTATTGGTTTTTTTTGTTTTTTTTTTTAGTTAGAGCCTCACTCTGTCACCCAGGCTAGAGTGCAGTGGCACACTCATGGACACTGCAGCCTCAACCTGCAAGGCTCAGGTGATCCTTTAGCCTCAGCCTTCCAAATAGCTGGAACTACAGGCATGCGCCACCATGCACAGCTATCTTTTTAATTTATCGTAGAGATGAGGTCTCGCCAAGTTGCCCAGGCTGGTCTCAAACCCATGGGCGCAGGCAATCCTCTCACCTCAGCCTCCCAAAGGGCTGGGATTATAGGTGTGAGCCACCACGCCTGGCCAGATTATTAGTTTTCTTTTTCTTTTTTTTTTTTTTTGAGTTGGAGCCTCACTCTTTTGCCCAGACTAGAGTGCAGTAGCACGCACCCGGCCACCGCAGCCTTAACTGCTGGGCTCCGGCAATCCTTCCACCTCAGCCTTCCAAGTAGCCAAAACTACAGACACGCGCTACCATGCCCAGCTAATTTTTTATTTATTATAGAGATGAGGTCTTACCAAGTTGCCTGGTGGATCTTGAACCTGCAGGTTCAGGCAATCCACTCACCTTGGCCTCCCAAAATGCTGGGATTACAGGCTGAGCCACCGAGCCTGGCCCAGATTATTAGTTTTCAAAAGACAAGTAATACTTCTTTTATCTTTAGTACCTAGCATACTACTTGGAACCTCCTAAGCAAATATTCAATGCTTGTGGAGTAAACAAATGATGTATAGTTAGATTATCTGATCATCTCAAGAAGGCCATCTGTTCCTTTAGGGAAGAAACTATGTCTCATATATGTATTATTTTTTCCCTTAAATTCCTGAGTTTCAATCTCATACTTTTGTCTTTGCCCACTCTGAATCAAACCCAGACTGCTCAAAACACACCACTGGCTGACTGACAGTGCAGCACAGCACCGCAGAAGGGTGGCAGCAGGGACGCAGAGGGTGGGAGAAAGACAAGACCAGAGTCAGTGCTGCCGGGGAGGTGCATCGGGGTCCTCTCCGCTACTCACAAGAAGGCCTCCTTCCTGCGGGACTCCTTCAGTGGCTCATCCTCTTCGGCATCGTGGCTGGAAGGTGTGTGGGGCTCCGTTCTGGAGACGAGACCAAGTCAGGGGGAGGGCTCAGGGAGGAGGATGGGGTTGAAGAGGGCCAAACCAGGAATCTCACCTCCTGTAAGTGTCAGAGGCAGCAGCATAGTGGAGGGGAGAGCAGCCTTTACAGTCGGCCTCGTTGACACCTGCCCCAGCAGTCACCAGCGTCACCGCACACTGGTAGCTGCCATTGGCAGCCGCATAGTGCAGTGGGGTCCTGGGAGGAGTGATGGGGCGGGGGAGAAGAGTCAGGGCAGATCCGAGTGCAATCGGACGTGTAGCCAGGACCCACTGTGCAACATTCGCCTCACTGTGTCTCTAACCTAACCCCTTCTTCCCTCCACCAGTTTATTCTCCAATGAGACATCCCCATGCACACCCTGCATGTTAATATACCTTCCAAATTTGTCTCTTCTCCTCAAGTCCGCTCCACTGCTCAACAGCAAATTAAGACATTCAACATTCCTGAAAGGAAGACGAGGGTTGGAGAGTTAGAGCTTCGAGGGGAAGCCATAGGCCCTGGGAGCGGTTCAGGAAGCATGGAGCCAGACAGCCCTCTCTGCTGTGACTGCTCTTATTGTGAGAGGAGAACAGATCTGAGCAGGTGAGAAAAAAGGGCCCAGACTTCTGCCCAGCTCTCTTCTCGAGGCCTGGGAGAGAGGAAAGAGAACTCACCCTCCAGAAGCAGCAGCATGAAGACAGGTGCGGCCAAGGTTGTCAGGTGTATTGATGTCAAACCCAGCAGAAAGCACATGCTCATTGCTGAGTGAAGACACGATGCTGTACAGCTGACCTGGAGGGCAACAGCTACAGGTCATACTAAAGAGCATTAGGCAGAGAGGGAGAGGCCTCTGCCCTCCTGTATACCTGTCCAACCCCAAGCCAACCTGCACATACCTGAGGAAAGAAGCTTACGACAACAGTCAGAGAATCCAAAGAGAACAGCTAAGTGCAGGGGGAACATGTCATGGATGCCGCGCCTGGGGAGAAGTTGAGGCACTCAGACCTTGGGTCAGGAACCAGCTACAGACCTCTTTCTCTGGCCCTTGACCATCCTAAGAGCCAGAGCAGGAGGCTCCCCAAGATTCCCTTTGGCAAGTTTCTTTGTCCCCTCACATTTGATGTGAGCAGTCTGTGTAGACCTGAGGTGGCCCAGAGCAGGGTCACGGGCCCTGACTCACCGGGCAGTATCCGCGCCATTGGTCATGAGGGTGCTGATGAGCAGCTCGTGTCCGTAGCGAGCAGCCACATGCAGTGGTGTGTTCCCGAATTTGTCGGCACAATCAATCTCGCTGCCTGAGACGGGGAGGCACACACAGATTCAGGCAGACCTCAGGCCTAAGACCCCTCTTGCTGGTCAGCTACCATTTGAATGCCTAATGCATGGCAGAGGCAGGGCCCAGCGTTCTACATGTATCGCCTTTCTGGCCTTAGGAAACTGGTCTGGGCCATTTCCACAGGTTCCTTGGTCAGAGTTCCAAGGGCCTGTCCTTTCTTGGAGAGGGTGGAGGGTGGAGGAGGTAAGGGGCTCTAGGGCTGAGTTCCTTGAGGGAGGAGATGAGGGAACAACATCTCCCGAGTTCATACCATTCTGGATGAGGATCTGGGAGCGTGTGAAACGGCCATGGATTGCAGCCATGTGCAGAGGACTTTTCCCTTCTTTGCTCTGTGGAAACATGGTGGGTTTGTTTTTTTTTTCAGTGCAGGGCATAGAGAATGCTCTGTTCCCCCTTCCAAAGGACACATCTCTGAGGATGGAGGCGTCATATGGGTGTCTTCTCAGTCCATACCCTCCTGAGTCCCTGGCAAGGTTGGATGGCCCCAGGAGGCAAGCGGACAACTCCCCAGGAGAGCAACCCAGACAAGGTCAGGACCCTTAGAGCCAGCTTCCTCCCTGCACTGGTCTAAGCCTTATCCCTTCTGGCACCTGGTAGTTGACATCAGCTCCGTTATTGACTAAGAGCTCCAAGCAGAGAGCGCCGTTGGTGGAGACTGCAGCCACATGCAGTGGCGTGAAGCCCTTGTCGTTCGGCTGGTTGACATTGGCTCCTGCATTCACCAGCTCAATAGCCACAGCATCCTGGCCCAGGTAGCAGGCGATGTGCAAAGCTGTGTTTCCAAAAGCGTTGGGTTCATCGATCTGGATTTCCAGGGGTGAGGGTAAGGGAGATATCAGTTTAACAAAGTAGAAGCTGCCACATAGAGCCTAGAGAGCCCCAGAAATTCAACAACTTCTCAGTCCCCTTGGGTTCCTCACCCAAGAGATGAAGAGCACCTTTTTTTTTTCTGAGTTGGAGTCTCATTCTGTTGCCCAGGCTGGAGTACAGTGGCATGTTCACGGCCACCACAGCTTCGACCTGCTGGGCTCAGGCGATCCTTCCACCTCAGCCTTCAAATTAGCTGGAACCACAGGCGCGAACCACCATGCCAGCTAATTTTTTTTATTTATTGTAGAGACAAGGTCTCGCCGAGTTGCCTAGGCTGGTCTCAAAGCACTGGGCCTCAGGCAATCCTCTCGCCTCAGCCTCCCAAAGTGCTAGGATTACAGGCATGAGCCACCACACCCGGCAAGTACTGTTACTCAAGGTAGGAGTTATTCAGACTCTCCTCACCACATGTGACCAGGTCCCTAAAACCACACCTAAGGCCCCAGTACCCTCACATCTCCATAGAAGATTCTGACCTCCCAGCCCTGCCCACAGACCTCAGCCCCCATCCGAAGCAGGTACTTCACCACTTCAATCTGGCCGCTGGCGGCGGCTGTATGAAGCAACCCATAGCCCTTGCGGTCCTTACAGCCGAGGTCTGCTCCCCGTGCCACCAGCAGTTTCAGGACTTCCAAATGCCCTGAGGAAAGGGCAGACACTTTTAAGAAGGCCCTGTGCTCCTCTCTCCAAAGGCTGCAACCCCACATCTGGCCCTAGAAATCTGAAATGTCCAATTCCCAATTTTCCCGTGTATCCGCTCACCTAGGAAAGCTGCCCAGTGCAGAGGCTGCCGCTCCTTTTTGTCACAGACGTTCAGGCTGGCTCCCTTGTTGAGGAGCAGGTTCACCGTCTGTATCGGGACACGAAAGACACCTGTTCGGAGCTAGGTTCATGCCCTCAACCTACTAAGAGCAGAGGCCTCATCTCCTGGAAAGGATGAGGCAGTCAAATGCCTTCGATCGTGAGCAGAACAATCTGCAGGACTAGTGGAAAGGCAGAAGCAAGCACTAAGAAGATACTAGATAGATTTGGAACTCTGAGAGAAACTCAAGGGAGTCTCTGCCAGTGATTGGTTCTTTCGTTTTGTTTTTTTTTTTAAGTAGGAGTCTCACTCTGTCGCCCAGGCTGGAGTGCAGTGGCACACTCATGACCACCACAGCCTTGACCTGCTGGCTGCTGGGCTCAGGTGATCTTTCTGCCTGTCTTTCAAGTAGCTGGAACTACAGGCACGTGCCACCATGCCTGGCTACCTTTTAATTTGGTGGTTCTTTTTGTTTTTGAGTTGGAGTCTCACTGTCACCCAGGTTGGAGGGCAGTGGCACACTCCCAGCCACTGCAGCCTCGACCTGCTGGGCTCAGGTGATCCTTCCACTTCAGCCTTCCAAGTAGCTGGAACTATAGGCACGCACCACGATGCCTGGCTAATTTGTTGATTTAATGTAGAGATGAGGTCTTGCCAAGTTGCCCAGGCTGGTCTCGAACCTGTGGGCTCAGGTAATCCTCTCAGCTCGGTCACCCAAAGTGCTGGGATTATAGGCATGAGACCCTGTGCCCAGTGATTTGGTGATTCTTAAACTCTTATGAGTCTTTGAAAATATGTTGAAAGATATGGACTCGCCCCTCAGAAAAAGGCATGAATGAAAACATTTCCCATGCAACATCAGAGGCCAGGATTTTAATCTAATCTGACCATTCATTTGGTGCTTGGGCCCAAGAGTTGACACAACCATCTGGGCTGCTTTTCCCTCAAGCCTGAGAGCCAGAAGCAGGGCAAGGTGAGAGGGAATGGGAGGAAAGGGAAGGCGCTAGGCTGGGCCTGGGCAGGGGCCATCCTCACCTCAAGATGCCCGCTGTGCACCGCATGGTGCAGAGCACTGCGCCCGCTCCTGTCAGCCACGTTGAGGCTGCTCAACAGGGGTGCCAGAGCCTCAGCACACTTGGTGGCCCTGTTGGCAGCAGCCACATGCAGTGGTGTCTGCCACAGCTTGTCCCGGGCATTCACATCTGCTGAATGTGCCAGCAGCAGCCCCAGCACCTTCTGTGAGGAGCAGGGGACACAAGGCAGCGGGAGAGCAGGAAGTGAAACGACAGGACATGGAAGGAGGAACAGGTCAGCATGGCACACAGACCCCACCCCCAGCACGGGGTCTCCTCATGTTTCCAGCATGCCCAGCCTCTCAATACCTCCTTCCCATCTTCTGGATCTTTTAGGGCTTACCCTCTTCCTCACCTGGCTGAGGAAAACAGGAAGGGAAAAGCCCTTCCGCTCTCTCAAGCCACCTGCTATCACTTCTCAGCCCAGACCCTGAAGATCTCCACCCACACAGACCTCCATTTCCAGGCTAACCCACACATGTAGGGCCACACATCTCACCCCCTGCTACTTCTAGGAAAAGAAAATGCTCTTGCTACATGAATATCCCGAACACCCTCCTCGGCCCTTCTGTAGGTGCCATCATTTCCATCTCTTCAGGAGGCACACGGATACCAGGTCCCCTTCAAACCCAGGCTAACGCGTGCCTCCTAGCCACTACCCACATTCCCACTGGCCTCTGTCCCTCCCCCTGGTGGCTGGAGCCGGAGAGTGATGGTTGAACTGAGGAGGCGGAGGTCTCTCTCCAGGGCTGATGAGAGTAGGATTAAGGACCCAAATGATGACATATGTTTGCTCCCTGTGCTGTCAACTTTCATGCTGCTCACCGGACAGGGGTGCAACAGATCGCTGCCCCCATCCCCCACAAGGAAAGAAATCTCAGTGCCCAGAGGGGGATCAGACTCAAGGTGGCCCCCCAGGGAGGGATGAGTCACTCAGGCCTGGCAGCAGGGCCCCCGCAGTCTGCCAGCCCAGTGTTAAGCTCTCCCTGACGTCACATCAGCTGGCAGCACTCAGCCCCCTTACCAGCCAGTTCTAGGGGTAGGAGGGAGGGGCCGAGATCTGGTCTCCTCCCTACCTGGGGTAGAACAGCTTGCGAGGCAGAGAATCCATGCTCTCCCACCCTCAACCTCCACCTTCAGTCAACTCATCCTTTCTGGAAGGGTGAAAGAAGATGGGAGGCCCCCTTACCTCGTTTCGGGAGGCAGCAGCACGATGAAGAGGGGTCAGCCACAGTGTGTCCTTAGCGTTGACATTAGCACCTGTGGAGACATAATTTCCTGTTTTGATGGAAGGTGGGGAGGGGGTGGAAAGGCAGCCAGTAATCAGGCCAGGCACTCTGGATGGAGCTGGCGCCTTGCCTGGACCAAGCACCAGAGACGATCCTTGGGTATCAGAAAATATCAGAAAAGAGACTCTTCCCCTCCCTTCCCTCCCTAGGTGCCACACCTTCCAGCTCCCCACTTTCACCTGACATCAGTAGCAACTGGAGAATGGGGACATCGCCTACGTAGGCAGCAGCATGCAATGGGGTTCGCCTCTCTTGGTCCTGGGAAGGCAGAAAGGAGGAGCGACTGTGGTGGGGAACTATCGAGGACCCCGGCCCCCGGCTTCAGACCCTTCCCCACAATCTCTTCCCGCAGGTCCCGCAGCGTCCTAAATCCCAGCGCTGAGAGTTCAAGGCAAGCACCTAGGGAGGGTGGAGTCGGGGCCACAGGGCGAGAAGCCGGAGGGGTGGGGGCGCTCCAGACCCCGGCGGTTCAGAAGAGAACACCGATTCTGGGCATCCCCTGCCCAACTGATCCGTGCTCCACTCCTGACCCGCTCTCCATTCCCAAACGCAGAGCAGGCTCCCACTCCGGGGTGGAAAGAGCTGCGGCCTTCTCCGAGCGGAGGAGCCACGGAGCCGCCCCACGGGCGGGGAGGGGTCCAGAACCCGGAGCCCGGATTGCGGGCTCGCCATCCTCCCTGCTCCCAACTCACCAGCACATTGATGTTCTCCTTCTGCGAGAGGAGGGAACGCACTTCCTCCACATCTCGGCTAAAGATGGCCTGGACCAGGGGCGGCTGCGGCGAGAACCG
>NW_007055656.1:92428-93415 GCF_000164805.1 Carlito syrichta | reverse complement strand
CTGCAAGGCAGCAGCCCGGAGGGAGGGCGCGAGGGAGGCGTGTGTCTTCGCCGGCGGAGACACGAGTCGGGCGCAGAGGGAACAGCAAAAGTGCTCCAGCCGCAAGAAACCCCGAGAAGGACTCTGCAGCTGCAGAAGACACCCGCGAAGAGGCCGGGGCCACTGGCAGCCGAAGGCCCCCAAGGCCAACGGAAGGGCGCTTTGCGACTCCCGAATGACGCCACTGCCAGATGAAAGTGGAAGGGTGGCTGCACTTCAGAAGACGCAACAGTTTTTCCCAGGAAAAGGGTTGGGGGCGCTTCCTCTTCCCCGTAGAGAGGCCGGAGCGCCCCCAATCAGGGAAAGCTGGATGGCTACCATCCCAGCCCAGAAGCGGAAAAGCGGGGAAGAAGAAAAGGTGATCCAGGGTCCTGTTCAGAGATTAGCAACTCAATAGGTTGAAGGCAACACGTGGGAGAAGTGTAGCCTGTTGCCCTCCTGTCAAGGCCTTATACATAAAAGCCCTGCAGGGCGCGGTGGCTCACGCCTGTCATCCCAGCACTTTGGGAGGCGGCGGCGAGAGGATTGTCTGAGTCTAGGGTTCGAGACCAGCCTGGGCAAGTTGGTGAGACCTCATCTCTACAATAAATTTAAAAAATTAGCCGGGCGTGGTGGTGCATGCCTGTAGTTCCAGCTACTTGGAAGGCTGAGGCGGAAGGATCGTCAGAACCCAGCAGGTCGAGGCTGTGGTGACCGTGAGCGTGCGTGCCACTGCAGTCTAGCCTGGGTGACAGAGTGAGACTGCGACTCAAAAAAAGAAAAAGTCCTACTACTCTCTTGCCTTCAATATCTTGATTCCTGCTGGAAAGAGACTGAAGACAATTGTTAGTTACAATGCTTTTTCCTGGAGGAAAAAACTGGGGAACAGGAAATGAGGAATGAAAGAGAAATTTACCTAATACCATACATCTTTTAGAATATTTTGAATTTTTTTTTTTTTTTTTGAGT
>NW_007055656.1:88381-92172 GCF_000164805.1 Carlito syrichta | reverse complement strand
CCTCCTGTCAAGGCCTTATACATAAAAGCCCTGCAGGGCGCGGTGGCTCACGCCTGTCATCCCAGCACTTTGGGAGGCGGCGGCGAGAGGATTGTCTGAGTCTAGGGGTTCGAGACCAGCCTGGGCAAGTTGGTGAGACCTCATCTCTACAATAAATTTAAAAAATTAGCCGGGCGTGGTAGCTCATGCCTGTAATTCCAGCTACTTGGAAGGCTGAGGCGGAAGGATCGCCGGAGCCCAGCAGGTCGAGGCTGCGGTGGCCGGAAGCGGCAACTGCACTCCAGTCTGGGCGACAGAGTGAGACTCCAACTCAAAAAAAAAAAAAAAAAAGTAAAATTTGGCCGGGCTCAGTGGCTCAACCTGTAATCCCAGCACTTTGGGAGGCCGAGGTGAGTGGATTGCCTCAGTCCGCGGGTTTGAGAGCAGCCTGGACAACTTGACAAGACCTCGTTTCTACAATAAATCAAAAATTAGCCATGCGTGGTAGTGTGTGCCTATAGTTCCAGCTACTTGGAAGACTGAGGTGGAAGGATTGCCAGAGCCCAGCAGGTTGAGGCTGTGGTGGCTGGGAGCATGCCACTGCACTCCAGTTTGGGCAACAGAATGAGACTCCAACTCAAGAAAAAAAGTTAAATTTTCATATTGCTTAGAACTTTCCTCTTCCAGGAAGTCTCTCCTGGTTAACAGACTCTTTCCCTTGTATTAGTTCTACTTAACACTTATATATATACCCTTCGTTTATACTGCTACAATCTGATTTACGTTGTATTAACTTTGTTTCTCATTTCACCTTATATATATATATTTTTTTGAGTTGGAGTCTCACTCTGTCGCCCAGACTGGAGTGCAGTGGCCGCTCCCAGCCACCGCAGCCTCGACCTTCTGGGCTCCGGCGATCCTTCCGCCTCAGCCTTCCAAGTAGCCGGAATTACAGGCATGCGCTACCACACTCGGCTAATTTTTTGATTTTATTGTAGAGATGAAGTCTCACCAAGTTGCCCAGGCGGGTCACGAACCCGTGGGCTCAGGCAATCCACTCACCTCAGCCTCCCAAGGCGCGGGATTACAGGCTGAGCCACCGAGCCCGGCTCAGTTTTTATTTTATTTTATTTTATTTTTGAGTTGGAGTCTCACTCTGTTGCCCAGACTGGAGTGCAGTGGCTTGAGTTTTCTGAAGGCAAAGATATATTTTGTTTTTTGACTCCAGCAGATCAACACATGCAAACAGGCATTTAATATTTGATGATGACGAGGAGGAGGAGACTGAAGAAGTAGAAACCAAAGGTAGCTAGGGATCAGATAGGCCTTGGGTGTTGTGTATGATGAGCCTTCCAGGAAGGGCTAAGCTAGGATATGGCCCAGAGGATGGGGAGGAGGGGAATACATGGTCTCTCCATTGCCCAAAATAGCTCTTGGTAACCTGAGGAACTGGAGTCTGGGTGGAGCGAGGGTCACATGGCTGGGGTTGTCTAAGGGATGGAGGTGAATATGGGAGGTAGCTAGCCTGGTTCTCTGGGCAGCTGGAATGAGGAGGAAGGGCTAGAAGAGTTATTTTTGATATTATTCAGAGCACAGAGAGAGGATTTCCCAGTAGGGAAAAAGGGATATGATGTAGGTAACACTGAAACTTTCAGGGCTCAGGGAGACACACAAAGAAGAGAAGGTAGGAAGGGGTGAGTAACCCCAGGCTGATGTTGTCTGCCTATCTTTTTTTTTTTTTTTTTTTTGATTTGAAGTCTCACTATGTCTCCCAGGCTAGAGTGCAGTGGCACACTTATGGTGCCAAAGTGTTGGGATTACAGGCATGAGTCAATGTGCCTGGACTGCCTGCCTATATTTAAGCCTCAGTTTTCCTTGTAACACATGTGAGGACTCATCCTGTATACAGCACTGTTTTAACTGGGGGGCAGAAAGTTAGAAGTAATGGTGTCTCCTTTGGAGGACCTTGTAACTAGGTGGAAGAACACACATACACATGGAACTAGAGAACACAGGATCCAAGCTAGTTTACATGACATTATCTACTCAGAGTAATGTTGGGGGATGAGTTCAGTCTAAAAGATCTTCCTGAGCTGGTGTGGTGACTCACGCCTGTAATCCCCACTTTGGGAGGTGGAAGCAAGAGTATTGCCTGGGCCCATGGGTTCGAGACCAGCCTGAGCAACATGGTGACACCTTATCTCTACAATAAAAATTAAAGGCTGGCCTCAGTGGCTCAGCCTGTAATCCCGCGCTTTGGGAGGCCGAGGTGAGTGAATTGCTTGAGCCTGCGGGTTCAAGATCCGCCTGGGCAACTTGGCGAGACCTCATCTCTACAATAAATCAAAAACTAGCCGGGCATGGTAGCGTGCGCCTGTAGTCCCAGCTACTTGGAAGGCTGAGCGGAAGGATCGCCGGAGTCCAGCAGGTCGAGGCTGTGGTGACTGGGAGTGTGCCACCGCACTCTAGTCTGGGCGACAGAGTGAGACTCCAACTCAAAAATAAATAAATAAAAATAAAATAAAATAAAAGATCTTCCTGGAGAAGGTGTGGTTTGAATCAGTACTAAAAGGAAGTTGTTGATGTGGAATAGCAGGGACATGGCAGGAAATTGGTTGTTTCAAGTACAGGGAATCAACTAGGAAAGGTTTAAATGGCAGTAATTAGGTAATCTAATTAGTAGGGGGACAGCAAGCAAATTGGCTTGGCAGGCCTATTGGACCTTAGGGATTCTGTAGCAGTTAACTCGGTTAAGGCAGAGTGTTAATGAGGTCACAGTTCAGTCACGCATCCCAGTTAATTTCTGTCTTTTACTGGACCAGATCCTTACTCCTCATTCAAAGCAGCTGTCTCTCATATGTAAACCCTTAGTCAGCGGAAGCAGGGCTGGATAAGAGTGAAGTTGGAAAGAGTAAATATGTCCTTCAAGGTCACATGCCCATCTGAAGGTGGCTCCAGATTGTCATTTTCGAACTGGAAGGAGATAGATATTGTACCAAGGTAATGGGAAAGGGGCTGGGGTGTAGACTTAGCAGGCCCTCTGGAGGGCTGTGGGGAAAAGAAATGTTAAGAGAGAAAAGAGGTGAGATCATTTTCCAACTTTGGGAGGTGGAGGCAAGAGGATTGCCTGAGACCACAGGTTCGAGACCAGCCTGGGCAACTTGGTGAGACTCTCATCTCTACAATAAATCAAGAAAAATTAGCTGGGCTGGGCGTGGTGTTGTGTGCCTGTAGTGCCAGCTACTTGGAAGGCTGAGGCAAAAGGATGGCCTGAGCCCAGCAGGTCGAGGCTGTGGTGACCATGAGCGTGCTGCTCCAGCCTGGATGACAAAGTGAGACTCCTACTCAGAAAAAAAAAAAGATAGAAGGAAAGGTGACAAACATATTAATCTGGTCAACATTTATTGAACTAGTAGTGCTAGGTAAGCGCTACAGAGGCAGAACAGCTTTATTTATTTATTTTTAGTTGGGTTCTCACTGTGTCACCCAGGCTGGAGTGCACTGACATGACCATGGCTCACCACAGTCTTGACCTCCTGGACTCAGGTGATCCTTCTGCTTCAACCTCCTATGTAGCTAGGACTACAGGCGCCACCATGCCCAGTTAATTTTTTAATTTTTTGTAGAGATGAGGTCTCATTATGTTTGCTATGTTGCCCATGCTGGTCTCGGAACTCCTGGGCTCAAGCAATCCTCTCACCTTGACCTCCCAAAATGCTGGGATTATAAGTATAATCCCATGCATCCCATGCTCGGCCAGAAGAGCTTTTTTTTTTTGGAGTTGGAGTCTCACTCTGTCGCCCAGACTGGAG
>NW_007055656.1:88158-88361 GCF_000164805.1 Carlito syrichta | reverse complement strand
GGTTCGAGACCCGCCTGGGCAACGAGACCTCATCTCTACAATAAATAAAAAAATCAGCTGGGCGTGGTAGCGCATGCCTGTAATTCCGGCTACTCGGAAGGCTGAGGTGGAAGGATCGCCGGAGCCCAGAGGGCGAGGCTGTGGTGGCCGGGAACGGCCACTGCACTCCAGTCTGGGCGACAGAGTGAGACTCCAACTCAAAA
>NW_007055656.1:86297-87450 GCF_000164805.1 Carlito syrichta | reverse complement strand
CCTTCCAAGTAGCTGGAACTACAGGCGCGCACTACCATGCCCGGCTAATTTTTGATTTATGGTAGAGATGAGGTCTCGCTAAGTTGTCCAGGCGGGTCTCGAACCTGTGGGCTCAGGCAATCCCCTCACCTCAGCCTCTCAAAGTGCTGGGATTACAGGCTGAGCCACAAAGCCTGGCTTATTTATTTATTTGTGTCAGAGTCTCACTGTCACCTAAGCTAGAGTGCAGTGGCACGCTCACGGCCACCACAGCCTCAACCTGATGGGTTCTGGCAATCCTTCCGCCGCAGCCTTCCAAGTAGCTGGAACTACAGACGCACGTCACCACACCCGGTTAGTTTTTGTGATTTATTGTAGAGACAAAGTCTCGCCAAGCTGCCCAGGCTGGTCTCGAAGCCCCAGGCTCAGGCAATCCTCTGGCCTTGGCCTCCCAAGGTGCTGGGATTACTGGCTTGAGCCACCGCACCCGGCCAGTATAGCAATATTTAATTTTCTGGGTTTCTGTCTCACTCTTCATCAAGTGCACACTTTTTAGACAAAGATGGCTCTCGCCCCTAAAAGTCAGTCTCTATTGACTTCATTTTACAAATATTAGACAAGGAGGCCTGAACACAAAGGTTCAGGTCTGTAATCCCAATACTTTGGGAGGCCGAGGCAGGAGGCTCACTTGAGTCCAGCAGTTCAAGACCAGCCCGGTTAACATAAGACCTGTCTCTCCAAACACACACACACACACAAAGAGAGAACACTATGCGAAGTCTTAGCCCAGATGCTGGAACGTTAACTTCCTTTCCCAAAGAGGTAAAGCACGGCACCGGGCACTGCGTAGGCCACAGGGATGAGCAGGACTTCTAACTGTAAACAGGCGGAATACGACGGAGGCCCCGAGAGAGGCCTTGGGAGACCTGCTGCCGACACGCCCACGAGGCCGCCTCTGTGTCTACGTCGCAGGTCCTGTGACCGCAGGCTCGCCAAGGGGTGTCTGCTCATGACCTCGCTCCCGCCAGCCATCTCCGCGGCTTCTGCGACGCGCCGGGCCCCCTCCCAGGGGCGTGGACTACATCTCCCGACAGGCAGCCGCCCGGTTCTCCCCCTCTGCGGGTCCCGAGCCATGGCAACGGCGTGACGTGGGGTACCGAGGGCGGCGGGAGCC
>NW_007055656.1:74418-85961 GCF_000164805.1 Carlito syrichta | reverse complement strand
CGGGCCCGCGACCGCCGGGACCAATGAGGTGAGAGCGGGACGCGGGCGTCCGCGCGCGGGGGAAGGGGTTCGCTGGGGACCCCGCCGCTCGGCCCTGGGGCGTTGCGACCGCGGCGGGGCTGGCCGCTGTCATGCCCTGGGAGCTAACGGAGAGCCTGGAGAATGCTCCTGCAAGTTTTGCGGGAGGGGCCCCTCGGGGTGGGGGACGGCCGCTTCTCTCCCCTCGCGGTGGGGCTCCGGGGGCGGCGGTGCTTCCTGACAGTCTTGGCTTTCGGCAGTAGCGTGGCCCAGGTCAAAGGCAACCGGTGCTTCGCACGCACCCTGCTTGTTCCCATCCCCACCCCTGGCCCTGTCCTGAGGCGCCCTCGACCTTTCGCACTCGTGACCGCCTGGCCAGAGAGCGCGCGAGCCTGGCGGGCTGCAGCAGGTGCTGAGGGGAAGCGTGTCTGGACGACCTTCCTCTGGGATGCACCCCTCTTCCCCTCTCCCCAGGAATGGTGGTAGAGGAACGAATACAAAGCGTAAGGTTGCCACCTTTTCCCTTTTGGCCTTAGGCTTCTGACCTCCTGCAGCCTCCTCTTGCCTCGGGCTGCCCAGGCCTTGGCGGTCGAGGCTGGCCTACCTCCCAGCCGGTCCTTCATGGGCTTTGCTGCCCCTTTCACCAACAAGCGGAAGGCTTACTCCGAGCGTAGGATCATGGGGTGAGCGTCCTCTGTCCTGCATCCTTCACCTCCCCTCTCCAAGTAATCATGTCTGGGCTAGGATGGGAGGGTATCTTTTGTGGGCAGATTTACCCCTGGCTGTCCTCCTCCGCAGCTGTATTAACGATCCTATCCTCCCTTGACAGCTTACTCTGTCGCCCAGACTGGAGTGCCGTGGCATGCTCATGGCCACAGCAGCCTTGACCTGCTGGGCTCAAGCGATCCTTCTGCCTCAGCCTTCCAAGTAGCTGGAACTACAGGCGTGTGCCACCACACCCAGATAATTTTTCTTGACTTATTGTAGAGATGAGATCTCGCCAAGTTGCACAGGCTGGTCTTGAACCCCTAGGCTCAGGCAATCCTTACCTTGGCCTCCGAAAGTGCTGGGATTACAGGCTTGAGCCACGGCGCCCGGCCAAGTGTTTTAATTCAACTCTCAACATATCTACAAATCGGGTACTGTTATTGCTTCCGGTTTATAGATGAGAAGACGGAGGCATAGTTAAATTACCTAGGGCCACAGTGTTGGAAAGCTCTAGACCTGGGATCTGATCCTTGTGTGATCACCAGTAAAACTGACAGCCTCTCTGTTCTCCCTAGATGGTCCCTTAGGATAAAAATAATGAATACAAAAGCATTCTGTAAATTGCTAAACATAAAATAACATTCACATCACGGGATTTGCATGTTTGCTCTTGGGAAGTAATTCATTCAGGCTTATTTGGGATCTCTAGTTTTGAAGGCGCATGATTAGTGGGCAAAGGTATGCACTGGGGGCCTATGGCAGGGAGGAATCTGGGCAGTTCCTTGGCCTCTCTGACTCCTCTTCCCCTAGGTACTCAATGCAGGAGATGTATGAAGTCGTGTCGAACGTTCAGGAGTATCGCGAGTTTGTGCCCTACTGTAAGAAGTCTCTGGTGGTATCCAGCCGTAAGGGTCACCTGAAGGCCCAGCTGGAGATTGGCTTTCCACCTGTGATAGAACGTTACACCTCAGCAGTTTCCATGGTCAAACCTCACATGGTCAAGGTGAGGCCTGTATGGGAGGGATTGACCAGGAAGTTGTGTTCCTTAGCACTTTCACTTTAAAGGGCTATTTTGGCCTTGCTGGTAATGATGTTAATGACTTTATCTCCATGTGTCAAATATCTCCCTAATAAAATAGTTGAAGGAAAATGGTTTCAATTCCTTTGTACTGTCTCTTCTACTTGGTAATACTGTTTAACTGCCTGATTGTCCTATTCTAGGCTGTTTGTACTGATGGCAAGCTCTTCAACCATTTAGAGACCATTTGGCGATTCAGCCCTGGTATTCCTGCTTACCCCCGAACCTGCACTGTGGACTTTTCGGTGAGTCAGGAAGGAGGCTGTGTAGCAGAGCTGGGACTAGGTGTGGGGCAAGGCTGAGCTACTGTGGCAGGGTTGTTCTTTTAAGTATAGCTAACGCTTAGCATTTCCCAAGTCCATCACTGTTTCACAGGTCTGAGCTTGTATTAATGTTGTATTCTGTGCTCAGCCCTGTTAGGGCTCTTGAGGGGATCCAAGAACTGAAGGGGTTGGGGGGAAAAAGGCACCCAGGAACCCTCTTTGCATTTGGCCAGGGATTATTCGATGTGGTCTTGAAGAGTTTCTGTCTCTTACCCATTCCCAGATTTCCTTTGAGTTTCGTTCTCTGCTGCACTCCCAACTGGCCACCATGTTTTTTGATGAGGTTGTCAAACAGAATGTTGCTGCCTTTGAGCGTCGGGCAGCCACCAAGTTTGGTCCAGAAACAGCCATCCCCCGTGAACTGATGTTCCATGAGGTGCACCAGACTTGAGGCAAAGGACTGCTCCCTAACCTCTCCTCTACTCCCCCTCCCTACCCAGTTTATTTATTTGGTTTGGCTTCTGCCCCAATCTGAGAGGGATCTGTGTTCTTAATACTGTTCCTTCTCTCATTTCCCCAGAAACTGGGCTCTATGCTGATCAGAAATTCTGGGGGAAAGACAGGGGGTTTGAAAATATGACATGCCAAGAAAGGGTCAGGCCCATCCTGAGAGCCCCATATGCCTGTAGCCTTTTCACAATGAATTAGAATCAGAACTGTGTGGACACCTTAGTGTTTGACCAGGGGAAGACAATCACTTTTCCAAGCATTATATAAATTGAGCCTTTCTTCTAGCACAGAGGTCCTGGGTGGAAAGTAGCTTCTGCCCTGCCTGAGATCTCCCCAGAAGAAAAGCCAACCTGCCCCCAGCCTGAAATACATAAGCCTCACTGTAAGGATATTCCCACGCTGCCTGGCTAGTGGAAAGCAAGGGGCTTTCTTACCGTCAGTGCCGCAGGGCCAAGGAGGAAATAAAACAAAACACAGAACTGAGTTGCCTCTGTACTCTTGGGCTTCCACTTGGCCTGAGTTTTTATAAAATGTCAATAAATTGTGACAGTGTGAATTTGGTTTTATTGTATTATTTCTTGGGGGAATAATGTAGATATAGCAGAGTAGAAAAATTTGATGGCTTCCTTCCCTGAGAGAGTGAAGGTGTAAGAAGGCCTAGGCCTCTTGGACACAGTGTCCCTGCTAACTATAGTAGCACATTCTACAAGCCAGGACCTAGTACCCACCCCCTTGCCTATTTATAGACTTTTTCAGAAGGTCAGTTGCAGCAAGAGTCTCAGGACAGAATCATCTGGTCTCAGACTTTCCATATATCTGATGCCCTCAGGACCACCTCTTGTTATTTTGGGGACCTCCTTAAGGGAAGCTGCAAAAAGTTAGCTACTCCAAGAAGTACTAGAGCCCTCTAGTGGCTCCAGTCCTGAGCTAGCGGTCCTAGCCCATTTGTCCTTGGTAGAATTTGTTCCTTTCACCCAGTGGGCTAGACCGGTTCTTGCATTAGTCACATAGGCAGTTGATAGTCCTTGAGTGTTCTACCTTATGACAAAATTGGGAAGGTTAGGGGCTAAAGACCAAGGACTTCTTAGCCTTAGGAAGGACAGAAATCTCCACTGGAAATCTCCCAGGAAAACTTTCCTCTGATTAGGGTCAAAGAAGGCCAAATCTGCTTCAAAAGAAAGGGAGGCAGAGGATAACTTACAACCTACTAAGCTCGAGATCTTGCTAGCCATATTCCTTAACTCATAATATTCTTCCAGGCCTTATTTAATAGCAGGCTCAAGCATTGTTAATAAAAACATTTATTTTGCATTTTATACAGAACAACCTGAAGTCTGCATCATAACTTGACAGTTATCCAGGGGTTTACAGTGTGTCCATCTCAACAGCGTGGTTCTGGGGGTGGGGGATCCACACAAACACAGGCAGGAGCTTTTGGGAAAGAAGGGGGCACAGCAGGAGTGTATCTTAATCTTTTCTCAAAGAAAAGGCGGTAGAGCATCGAGTCGCTGAAAACCTGTCCGAGTCGCTGAAAACCTGTCCGTATGGGGCTTCTAAAACAAACTTTGTACTGTGAGCTCTTGGGGAAGGGGCAGAAGAGGGGCACTGATAAATAAGGGGGCACTTTCTTGAAGGCAGGGGATGAGGAAAGAGGCCTACTATTTTTAATGCCCCAGCCCCAGGACCCGAGAATCAGAGGAGACTATGTCCGATCTGGAATCATTTTCCTGTTCAATAAGAGGTACTAGTACCCCTGGGACCAGACTCTGAAGATGTCGCCTGGTCATTCCTGAGTCCCTGTTCTATGCCCCACAGCATATTAAAAGGAGGTGGGGAGAGAGGTCAGAGGGTAGTGGCTTGTGTCCTGTGGAAGTAAAAGGCTTAGTTCACATTAAGTACTGATAAAACCCAATGATTGGGACCACAAATCAGACAGATCTGTTGAGAGAGGTCACTAGTAGGGACCAAGACGAGACAGGTCCAAAACAGCCTCTGCTGGAGGTGCAGCAGGTATAGAAAGTCTGGAAGGAGGTGAGAGGTGAGTACTAAAGTAAGGGGAAACAGAACACTCCCAGACCATAATTTTAATGGGGTAGTTTTAAAGAGAAAAATCAAATCGAACACTGGGTACCAGTCACAGCAAATGCCATGCTTTTATGGTCACCTGGTAGCATTAAAAAATTGCCAAAGCATGTCCAGCTAACCAACAGGTCTTGCTAGGAGGTGTTTGTGTGCATGGGAGTGGGCCAAGGGCTCGGTACAGCTGACAATCCAACACGACTCTTATGGAAACAGAAGGGGCAGAGTCCTGGCTTGGTGGCCTACTGAGGGCTTGGCAGAGTAGAAGCAAAAGCTCCCAAGTGACTGCAGATTTTCTGCAACCAGCTGTGACCCAGGGAAAGAGGAGCTGGAGTCTCACTTTAGAGGTGATGGGGGCCAACCTAACCCCACCACATGCATTAGTCCTGGTCACCCGACAGTTGATGAGCAACTCATACCAGGCAGAGGAAAGGAGCTAGTTCGGGAAGAAGGGGTCATTTTTCATCTTTTTAAAGTCTTAATTTATATTTTAACCTCAAATGTATTATCAGTGCCTCAGATACAATTTAATCTTAAGTCTTTAAAGGCCCCTGAAACAAAAGTATCCTTTTTTTAAAGCTTCCTCGCTTTCTGGGAGTCACTTTCCCCCCAGCTCCCAGTTTTACCCTGACTTAGAGTCCACAAACTTCATCAGACCATCCGTGCTCATGGACTTGGGCCTCTCTAGAGGGAGGCCCAGGGCTCGACTCCAGATGAGCTGTGCCAGTACTCCCAGTGCCCGTGACACCCCAAACAGAACTGTGTAGTAGTTCATCTCTGTCATGCCATAGTACTGTAATACAGAAAAGGAAAAGGCTTTGTTTAGGGCAGAAGCAGTGGCATGTATAAATCCAGGGTGACAAAAACCCTGGAAGCTCCATTCTCCCTTCTTCTCTAGGAACTGAGCCCTGTCAGCCTTCAACAGAAACGACAGTGGGAAAAGTATAGCAACTGGGATCTTGAAAAGAGCAACTCCAACCCCAACCCCAGCCCTGTCACAGCCAACTTCATCAAAAGGCTCAGTGAGGGAGGTCCTTGCTCTGACTAGGGAGTTGCTTTTGTGCATGAGAGATAATAATATAGTTGTGTACAGATTAGAGAGGAAGCAGGGAAGGAGGACTTACCTGGAGCAACACACCACTGTGAGCATCGACATTGGGCCAGGGATTTTTGGCCTTGCCCTGCTCTACGAGGACATTGGGCACAATCTTGTACAACTGAGCAACCAACTTAAACATGGGGTCGTTAGGTAGGTGTTTCAGAGCAAACTCTCGCTGACATGTGTATCGTGGATCAGTCTTCCTTAGTACTGCATGCCCATAGCCTGGAACAACCTGTAAAGCGTGAGGAAAAAAGACAGTTGGTATTTTCAGGTAAAAAAATTTATTTTATATACACGTGTGTGTGTGTGTGTGTGTGGGTGTTTTTAAGACAGAGCCTCCCTCTTCCCCAGGCTGAAGTGCAGTGGCACACTCACAGCCCCCGCAGCCTCAACTAGCTGGACTCAGGTAACCCTTCTGTCTCAGCCTTCCAAGGAGCTGGAACCGTAGGCATGCACCACTAAGCCCGGCTAATTTTTTTTTTTTTTTTTTGAGTTGGAGTCACTCTGTCGCCCAGACTGGAGTGCAGTGGCCGCTCCCGGCCACCACAGCCTCGACCTGCTGGGCTCCGGCAATCCTTCTGCCTCAGCCTTCCAAGCAGCTGGAACTACAGGCGTGCGCTACCACGCCCAGCTTATTTTGTTTTTATTTATTGTAGAGATGAGGTCTCGCCAAGTTGCCCAGGCGGGTCTCGAACTCGTGGGCTCAGGCAATCCACTCACCTCAGTCTCCCAAAGGCGTGGGATTACAGGCTGAGCCACTGAGCCTGGTCCAGCTAATTTTTTGATTTATTGTAGAGACAAGGTCTCACCAAGTTGTCCAGGCTGATCTTGAACCTCTGGGCTCAGGCAATCTTCTCGCCTCGGCCCCCCAAAGTGCTGGATTATAGGTGCGAGCCATTGCGCCTGGCTTATTTTTTATATATCTTTATAGAGGGGATGTTGCTATATTGTCCAGGCTGGAGCATAGTGATTATTCACAGGTGTGATCACGCCACACTGCAACCTCAGACTCCTGGCCTCAAGGGATCCTCTTGCTTCAGCCTCCTGAGTAGGTGGGACTATAGGTGTATGCCATTGCACTAGGTTAGAAATTCTTCTCTGAATTCTTCAGGGCAGACAAATGGGGGAAAAAGATTTCATTCTCTAATTTGGAGACCTCTCTCATACTTTTTTTCTTAATGTTTCCCAATTGCAGAACTTGGGTCTTGGCTTTTTTCTTAGTTGCTAAGCATCTCTGCTTACCCGTCCTGAGTTGAGTGTGGTCCAGATGTAGTCTTGTAACTTCTCATCTGACACATCTTTGCCAACTTCCTTCTGTAGCTGTGTTAGCCAGACAAGCACTTCCTATGGGTAAGGTTTGGGGAAAAAAGGAATGTTGGTACATATGTCAGAAGAGAATGCCAAGATCAGGAACAAAGCATGGGGGCAGGGAAAACATGCATCAGGAAAAGAAAAAGAATAGCCTCACCTGATTTGCCAGTCCATGGAGAGGCCCAGCCAGCCCGTTCATGGCTGCTGCAAAGGACAGGTAAGGGTCGGAAAGGGCACTGCCCACCAAGTGGCTGGTATGGGCACTTACATTGCCGCCTTCATGGTCACTGTGGGGAAGAAGGGAGAGCCAAGGGAAGAAAGGGCAGATTATGGGAACACAGACCTTGTTGTTTGCCTATCTGTCACATACTAGCCTAGATATGGGCTCACACCAGCCTATGGCCAGTCAGTCATACCTAAGCTCTTATAAAAGATATCCTAATCTTATTACCAGCGTTTGTTCACTAATCCATAGAGCTGGAGAGGATACTGGTTGATGAAGCCTATGTGCCCAGTTCCCTGACTCCCACCCAGCTTTAACAGCAATGGCCGGAAGAGGGAGCTCCTGGAAAGGCGAAGGACCACCCAAAGTGAGCAGTAAGTGTCTTTTCCCAGCTAGAAGCACCATCTTATTCTTAGCATGGTTATGGTAATTTCCCTACCCTCTAGACCTTCCTTCCTATACCCCCTTTCTTGCTGTGTATTCTCCCTTATGTCACGTTTCCATCTCTTTGCTGCCTACCATCTGTAGATGAGAACATAAAGGAGATTTAAAAAAAATTTCCCACCAATCAAGGAACCTGGTGGCTGTGGTTCCTAGGTCTAGCTCACCTGTGGATGGTGAGGTACAGACGCATGAGCTCAGTGAACTGGGCGTCAGTATAGCCTAACATGTTCGTGAAATTGTGGGACCAGTCCAGCTTAGAGTCAATGGCCCCAATACTGCTGCCCTCCCGGTAGAGATTTCGGTAGATCTTTGCTGCAACACAAGGTAGCTTTGCAATCAGATCCATACAGTCTTCATAAATCAACTGATGAGAGAAGATGGAGAAAAAAGGAAGCAATTATCAACAAAGAAGAATTTCGCCTCAGCCTTCCAAGTAGCTGGAACTACAGATGCATGCCACTGTACCTGGCCTATTTTTGATTTATTGTAGAAATGAGGTGATAAGGTCTCACCATTTGCCCAGGCTGGTCTCAAACCCCTACGCTCAGGCAATCCTCTCGACTCGGCCTCCCAAAGGGCTGGCATTACAGGCTTGAGCCATCACATCCTGCCCATTTTTTAAACACTTACTCAGCCAGGCTTGGTGGCTCATGCCTATACACTTTGAGAGACCAAGGTCGGAGGATTGCTTGAGCCCAGGAGTTGGAGAACAGCCCAGGCAACATGGTGAGACCTCACGGCTACAAAAAGTAAAAAATAAAAAAATTAGCCAGGTGTGGTGGTATGTGCCTGTAGTCCCAGCTACTAGGGAGGGTGAGGCAAAAGGATTGCCTGAGCCCAGAAGGTTGAGGCTGTGGTGAACCATAGTCATGCCACTGCATTCCAGCCTGGGTGACAGAGTGGGACTCCAACGCAAAAACAAAAAAAATTTACTATGAAACAGGTGTTATAGCTTGGTGTAATATTTGCATTATCCTCCTCCCCTTTTTAGACAGTGTGGCACTCTGTCACCCAGGCTAGATAGAGTGTAGTATAGTAGCATGATCATGGCTCACTGAAGCTTCATACTCCTGGGCTCAAGTGATCCTCCTGCCTCAGCTGCCTGAGCAGGTAGAATGACAGGTGGGCCACCAAGTCCAGCTAATTAAAAAAATTTTTTTTAGCCGGGCTCGGTGGCTCAGCCTGTAATCCCACGCCTTTGGGAGGCTGAGGTGATTGGATTGCCTGAGCTCGCAGGTTTGAGACCCGCCTGGGTAGACAAGACCTCATCTCTACAATAAATCAAAAAATCAGCCGGGCGTGGTGGCGCATGCCTATAATTCTGGCTACTTGGAAGGCTGAGGCGGAAGGATCGCCAGAGCCCAGCAGGTTGAGGCTGCGGTGGCCAGGAGCGGCCACTGCACTCCAGTTTGGGCGACAGAATGAGACTCCAACTCAAAAAAAAAAAAACAACTTTTTTTTTTTTTTTTTTAGACACAGGGTCTTGCTATGTTAGCCAGGCTAGTCTCCAACTCATGGTCTCTAGTAGTCCTCTTACCTCAGCCTCCAAAAGTGTTGCAACTACAAGAGTGAGCCACCATGCCCAGCTTATTTTTTCTTGTGGTACAATGTAAGGTAACATAAACCTCATTTTACAAAGAAGGAAATTGGGGCTTGGCCAAGTTAAGTAATTTGAATGAGTCCACCCATGTTGCTAATAAGCACCACCTGGCTTAAACAATTATTGGCCAGGCTCGGTGACTCACACCAGTAATCCCAGCACTTTGGGAGCCCGAGGCGGGATGAATGCTCGAGCCCAGGAGTTTGAGACCAGCCTAGGTAGCATAGTGAGATATCTCTCTACAAAATATAAAGAAAAAATTAGCTGGGCATGGTGACACATGCCTGCAGTTCCAGCAACTTGAGAGGCTGACACAGAAAGACTGCCTGAGCCTAGAAGGTTGAGGATATGGTGACCATGATCATGCCACTCTGTACTCTAGCCTGGGTGACAGAGTAAAATCCTGACTAAAAAGAAAACAAAAACAAAAACAACCCCCCCCACAATTTTCTTTTTGTGTTGGAGTCTCACTGTCACCCAGGCTGGAGTGCAGTGGCATGCTCACGACCACCACAGCCTCAACCTGCTGGGTTCAGGCGATCCTTCTGCATCAGCCTTCCAAGTAGCTGAAACTACAGGCACATGCCACAACACCCAGCTAATTTTCTGATTTATTGTAGAGACACGGTCTTGCCATATTGCCCAGACTGGTCTTGAACCTCTGGGCTCTGGCAATCCTCTCGCTTCAGCATACCAAAGTGCTGGGATTACAGGCATTAGCCACAGTGCCTAGAGATTCAGGTTTTTAATAAGATTATTTAATGAGAATAATGCCAAAATTAAAGCTACTTGGACCAAAAAATACTTAGCTAGCACTTTGAAGTTCTCAGAAGCTTACTTACAGAATAATCATATTAATTTTTTTTTTTGAGTCAAAGTCTCACTCTGTTGCCAAGTTGGAGTGGAGTGACATGATGATCAGGGCACACTGCAGCCTTGACCTCCTGGGCTCAGGTGATCTTTCCACTTCAGCCTCCCGAGTAACTGGGACTACAGGCATGTGCCACCACATTCAGCTAATTTTTTGACTTTTTTTAATAGAGATGAGGTCTCACCTATGTTACCTAGATGGTTCTTAAACTCCTGGGCTCAAACATTCATCCTGCCAAGCAATCCTCTTGCCTCAGCCTCCCAGAGTGCTAGAATAACAGGTGTGAACTATTAACTACACCTTACAAATGTACATTGTTCTGGAAGTAGGTTACTTTCAGAAGCCTGCATCAGGGATATGAAGTTCTAAGGAACCTAGATTCATTAGCACAATGCCAAAACAGGATCCCAGGGTAGGCAAACTAGTGTCTGTGGAGTACACACTAACTTTAACAATCATTTGGGGCCAGGTGCAGTGGTTCACGCCTATAATCCCAGAACTTCGGGGGGCCGACGTGAGAGGGCCGCCTGAGTCCATGGGTTCGAGACCAGCCTAGGCAACTTGGCGAGACCTCATCTCTACAATATATCAAAAAAAGTAGCTGGGCATGGTGGTACGGGCCTGTAGTTCCAGCTACTTGGAGGGGTGAGGTGGAGGGATCACCTGAGCCCAGCAGGTTGAGACTGTGGTGGCCGTGAGTGTGCCAATGCACTCTAGCCTGGGCAGGAGAGACTCCAACTAAGAAAAAAAAATAGCCGAGCTTGGTGGCTCAGCCAGTAATCCCACGCCTTTGGGAAGCTGAGGTGAGTGGATTGCCTGAGCCCGTGGGTCTGAGACCCACCTGGGCTGGCGAGACCTCATCTTTACAATAAATCAAAAAAAAAAATTAGCCAGCTGTGGTAGCGTGCGCCTGTAGTTCCAGCTCCTTGGAAGGCTGAGGCAGAAGGATCACCGGAGCCCAGCAGGTCGAGGCTGCGGTGGCCGGGAGCGGCCACTGCACTCCAGTCTGGGCAACAGAGTGAGACTCCAACTCAAAAAATAAATAAATAAAATAAAATAAAATAAAAACCCCAAAAAACAAAAAGAATCATTTAGAAAATATGAATTACAACATCATAAAGAAACTACAAGCCGGGCTTGGTAGCTCAGCCTGTAATCCTGTGCCTTTGGGAGGCTGAGATGAGTGGATTGCCTGAGCCCACGGGTTCGAGACCCACCTGGGCAGCGAGATCTCATCTCTACAATAAATCAAAAAATTAGCCGGGTGTGGTAGCGCATGCCTATAATTCCGGCTACTCGGAAAGCTGAGGTGGAAGGATCGCTGGAGCCCAGCAGG
>NW_007055656.1:72221-73905 GCF_000164805.1 Carlito syrichta | reverse complement strand
TGCAGTGGCACACTCATGGCCACCACAGCCTCGACCTGCTGGGCTCAGGTGATCCTTTCACCTCAGTCTTCCAAGTGGCTGGAACCACAGACATGCACCACCATGCCTGGTTAATTTTTTTGATTTATTATAGAGACGAGGTCTTGACAAGTTGCCCGGGCTGGTATCGAACCCATGGGCTCAGGCAATCCTCTCACCTCCATCGCCCAAAGTGCTGGGATTACAGGTGTGAGCCACTGCACCCGGCTAGAAGAGTTTTACAAAACAACAATCTTAGCCAGACGTGGTGGCTCATGCCTGTACTCTCAGCACTTTGGGAGGCAGAGGCAAGAGGATTTCCTGAGCTCAGGTGTTCAAAACCAGCCTGAGCAACATGGCAAGACCTAATCTCTACAGTAAATAAAAAAATCAGCTGGGCATGGTGGCACATGCCTGTGGTTGCAGCTACTAGGAAGGCTGAGGAAGAAGGATCGCCTGAGCCCAGCAGGTCTAGGCTGCGGTGGCCATGAGTGTGTCATTGTACTCCAACCTGAGCGACAGAGTGAGACTCCGACTCAAAAAACAAACTTACAGAGAATGAACTCCTGCTCACTTCTTTAATAAGCTAAGAAAACTGAGGTGTTATGTAGATACTTGTACTAACTTATTCTCCATCTATAGAATCTTGGAAAAAAGATGTTAAACATGGTTGGGCACAGTGGCTCAAGACCGTAATCCCAGCACTTTGGGAGGCTGAGGCAAGAGGATTACCTGAGCCCAGGCGTTTGAGAGCAGCCTGGGAAACTTGGCGAGACTTCATCTCTACAATAAATCAAGAAAAATTAGCTGGGCGTGGTGGCACATGCCTGTAGTTCCAACTACTTGGAAGGCCGAAGTAGAAGGATCGCTTGAACCTAGCAGGCTGAAGCTGCAGTGGCCGTGAGCATGCCAGTGCACTCCAGCTCGGACGACAGAGTGAGATTCCAACTCAAAAAAAAAAAAAAAAGATGTTAAACATGCCACCATCAAAACTATCTTGAAGCCGGGCTTGGTGGCTCACCCTATAATCCCGTGCCTTTGGGAGGCTGAGGTGAGTGGATTGCCTGAGCCCGCGGGTTCGATACCCGCCTGGGCAGGCGAGACCTCATCTCTATAATAAATAAAAAAATCAGCCGGGTGTGGTAGCACATGCCTGTAATTCTGGCTACTTGGAAGGTTGAGGCGGAAGGATCATCGGAGCCCAGCAGGTCGAGGCTGCAGTGGCCGGGAGTGGCCACCCCACTCCAGTCTGGGTGACAGAGTGAGACTCCAACTCAAAAAAGAAAAAAACTTCTTGAGGGAAAAAAAATATAAAATGCATAAATTTCAAAAGATGGACTACTTCCATACTCTTTGCTCTCTGTCTTTGAGTGTCCAAAGATAAAGAGTTTCACGGTATGTTTTCAATGATTCAGCTTTTGCAAACATATACAAATAGGTTCCTCATTAGCAATCCTGTTTTGGCAATTAATAGCAAGCAGTATGCTTGAATTAGAGGTTCAATTTCCACTTGAATGAAATTTCTCCTCTTCTTGGTAACAAAGCCATTTGCAGAGATCTGGAAATCACGAGTTTTCTAAGTGGAAGGAGATGCTGATCTGGTTCACCTAAAAATATCCATTCAGATTGGTGTTTTATTAGCAACCTTTCAAGACCCAGTATATGT
>NW_007055656.1:69828-72201 GCF_000164805.1 Carlito syrichta | reverse complement strand
AGCTACTTGGAAGGCTGAGGTGGAAGGATCACCGGAGCCCAGCAGGTCGAGACTGCGGTGGCTGGGAGCATGCCACTGCCCTCTAATGTGGGTGACAGAGTGAGACTCCAGTGCAAAAAAAAAAATTACGTTTCTGTCTGGTCTCAACCATTTAGTAGCTGTATGACCCTGGGCAAGCTACTTCTCTAGTCTTGTTTTCCTTTTAATAAAAAAAAAGCATAAAAAGTAACATTTACTTCACAGGGTTAGTTTGAATATCAAGTCAGATAATGAATATAAAACACTTAAGCAAGAATAATTGGCATTTGCAACAGACGTTAGGTGTCAGGATGATTATCATGGTTTATACCACTTCCAGACTTTACAAAAGGTGGCACTGCTAGCAAAACTTGATCTGTCAGCTACTTCACAAATTTTAATAACATCAACATCACAATTAATTAGCTGAACGCCATCAGAGCAAGCTTTGTGTTACGAGTGAAGTTAACTTCATCAAAAAGAGATGTAGAAGCTGGTTAAACTCTTTCAACTCAAGAGATTCCACTGTACATCTAGAGTCACGGAAACTTTATGGAAGAAATGTAGGCAGAAGAAGATCATCCTTTTGAGGTATATGTAAAAAACTTTAGGCAACCTCCTCGGGTCCCCACCTACTGTGGGAGCTTTTCTGTCCTCTCAATAAATCCTGCTTTCTAAAACAAACAAACACTCCTTAACAGCTGAACGATCTGCTGAATGCTGTCATGTAATTCTACTTAAGTAGCCCACAATTAAAGTAACAAACACTCAGTTGAACTGGTGTATCTGCCTTCCAAGCGAGATACAAGATGTGGCAGCAAGCCCTACCTAAAGCAGTTACTGGTGCTAATTTTCGTGCAGTGTGAACTAATCAGATACACATCCTAACGCTGACAAATATATCAGTATTGCTCACAATTTTAAAGAGATTAGCAAAGTCCTGAAATACAACATGTTTTCCTCAAGACAGACACCCTTTGGCAACATCTCATAAAGAGATGATGGCACAGTGGTACAACAATCGAGCAATGCTTGTACACTGAAATAGAGGCCATCGCAAGCAGGGGCATATGAGATTTATGTTAGTGATTCAATACATGACTGTTAAGCATGCAAAATATCTGGATGCCTGGGAGGTATCTTATAGGCACCTATCAACCTTTTCTGTTATGGTGACGCACACTGGTAACAATTACATGAATAGCATATCTTTTTTTGGAGTTGCAGTCTCACTCTGTCTCCCAGGCTGGAGTGCTGTGGCAGTGGCACACACACGGTCACCTCTGCTGGGCTCTGGCAGTCCTTCCACCTCAGCCTTCCTAACCAGCACTCTAGGCGCACACCACCACGCCCAGCTAATTTTTGATTTATTGTAGAGACGAGGTCTCGCCAAGTTGCCCAGGTGGGTCTCGAACCCACGGGCTCAGGCAATCCACTCACCTCAGCCTCCCAAAGCGCAGGATTACAGGCTGAGCCACTGAGCCCGGCCGGTGTGCAGCTTTATAAATACTTTAAGTGGTGGAATGTGTTTATTTTGTGTCATTTCTATACCAACCTCTCCAATGCCAACCAGGTTAATATCAATTTTAAACCCTCCCTCTCTCCTTCAACAGCAAACACAATTTTCTATACATAATTGGTGCTGAACAAATATTGACCAACCAAATGAAGCAGGATTTGCCAAGGCCCCACGGGGGTTTCATCAGACCACCAGATCATCCTACTCTGTATCTTGCATCACAGTGAACTCTTTGAGGCCTTCTTGGTGGGTGGTATCTCCTAGTCAAAAATCATTTGGTGCAGTTGCTTTGTAAAAAGGAATCTCTGTTCCTATACCACCTGCCTCTGAATAAGAAACAAAAGAAAATGGGATAGCCTCCTGAAAACCTAGCCAGATAATCTGTATTTTTATCTAGTGTTTATGAGTATGTGGGGTATTTAGAAGAGGATGGAGGGAACTACTATACATCTGGATAAGACACAACCACCTTTACATGTACAATCCAACCAGAGTTTAAACTATTAAGGCCACCTTTCATTTTCAGAGAATAAGGTTCGTTTGTTTCTGGATCTTATCCCCAGGATACCAACTATCCTCCCGCTCCTGACAAGTGTCTTGGGTTGGCAAGCCCAGAACTGGCTGACGGGTATCAGTCCTCCCAGAGTCTACAGTTGCCTTAGCTGCTGTTCAACCAGCTTTAAGAATTCTGTGTTTTCCCTATTTGAAGAAGAGGGGGAGGGAGGAGAAGTGGTCCTCTGCAGCTAGAGTGAGACTGCTCTGTGAAATCTCCCTTGTGACTCCCTGCAGTTAAGTCACATCCTTTTCTTTTTTTTTTTTTTTTTTTTGTTGGGTTT
>NW_007055656.1:53815-69808 GCF_000164805.1 Carlito syrichta | reverse complement strand
AATCCACTCATCTCAGCCTCCCAAAGGCGCAGGATTACAGGCTGAGCCACCAAGCCCGGCAAGTCGCATCCTTTTCAATGTTTCAAGAGCCCTGTGTACACACACACCTAATACAGCAAGATTTTTTTTTGAGTCAGAGTGTCATTCTGTCACCCAGGCTGGAGTGTACTGGGCATGCTCATGATCACTGCAGCCTCAACCTGCTGGGCTCAAGCGATCCTTCTGCCTCAGCCAGTTCCAAGTAGCTGGAACCACAGGTACACACCACCATGTACAGCACATTTTTTGATTTTTCTTTTTCTTTTTCTTTTTTTGAGTTGGAGTCTCACTCTGTTGCCCATGCTGGAGTGCAGTGGCATGCTCATGGCCATCACAGCCTCAACGTGCTGGGCTGAGGCAATCCTTCCGCCTCAGTCTTCCAAATAGCTGGAACTACAGGCATGCACTACCAAGCCCGGCTTATTTTTTGATTTATTGTAGAGATGAGGTCTCACCAAGTTGCTCAGGCTGGTCTCGAACCCTTGAGCTCAGGCAATCCTCTCGCCTTGGCCTCCAAAAGTGTTGGGATTACAGGGTTGAGTCACCACGCCCGGTCAATTTTTAAATTTTTATCATAGAGACTAGGTCTTGCCACGTTGCCCAGGCTGGTCTTGAACCCGTGGGCTCAGGCAATCCTCTTGCCTCTGCCTCCCAAAGCGCTGCGATTACAGACATGAGCCACTGTGCCCAGCTAATAATATAACAAGATTACAGTATCAAAACAGTTTTGTTTATACATGTCACCGTAACCAAACCAATAACCCTGGTGATATAAACCACGCTCTATTTATCTTTATAATCCCAACCACCAGCACAAAACAAGACTACAATGAAAATGTGTTAAGTAAAGTTTCTGGCCATAACTCAGATAAGTAATTTTTCTAAATATCCTATATTCCTTTTCTTCCTTTCACATTCAAGTATTTTGAATCCCCATCCAAATTTCCTACCTCCCAGTACTTGGTTCGGTTGATGCCCTCTGCATATGCTCTGGCAAAGTTACTTTCACTGTTGAGGGCTGTAATGGCTGCACTGAATTGAGACATGGGGTGTAGATTGGTGGGAAAGTTGTCCAGCATGGTGACTACATGGGAAGGCAGAGCTGCCCTCTTTGCCCACTCTTTTGAGAGCCAAGATACCTGGAAAAGAAGACACTGCTCAGAACACTAGCATGGAAAAGGAAGGAGAAAAATAAAAGGACAGTGACTTTTTTTTTTTTTTTAGTTGGAGTCTCACTCTGTCGCCCAGACTGGAGTGCAGTGGCCGCTCCCGGCCACCGCAGCCTTGACCTGCTGGGCTCCGGCAAACCTTCCACACCTCAGCCTTCCAAGTAGCTGGAACTACAGGTGTGCGCTACCACACCCGGCTAATTTTTCACTTATTGTAGAGATGAGGTCTCACCAAGTTGTCCAGGCGGATCTCGAACCCGCAGGCTCAGGCAATCCACTCATCTTGGCCTCCCAAAGCATGGGATTACAGGCTGAGCCACTGAGCCCAGCCAACAGTGACATTTAAGTAAAGAAAACCCTCAGCACAGCAACGTGCTATACAGGTTAAAAAAAAGAGGAAGAAAACCTAAGACAGTTCAACCCAATCCATGTATACAGCAAAACTAATTCCTTTCCCTCACTATGCATCTCTATAAACTACCACCCACCCACAACCGGATCAGGATTGTCTGCCTTCAGAAAAAGGCAACGAGGAAGGGGAATGAGAAGAGTGAATGAATGTCTTTCTGCTTTACCTGCTCGTCTGTTGGGATCTGTCCTGTTACCAGCAGCCAAAATAAGCCCTCAGGCAGGGGTTCTTCCCCACCTTTAGCCTTGGGTAGCAGTTTCTGGCATTCAGGAATACTAAAGCCTCGAAAACGGATGCCCTTGAAAAAGAAGAGTGAGAAATACAACTAAGTTTATTAGCCTGGAAGTCACAGAACTATTGGTTGAACTCATCAGACCACGTAACAAGTTAGAATTTTTAAAACTTAAATCTTTGAGCACCTTATTCTGCTTTTGTACTTGAATTTTTGCTTGTTGACATATTAAAAAGGTAAACTTATTTTTCAGTCATTCCGTACATACCTATGCTCTACCTTCCAAAATATGGAGGTAGATGCTTCATTTTGTGCTGCTTACCCTTACTGGTGTAGTCCATGGTTTGCACAGCCATTATTGATTATTAGTGACTGACATGAAGATGTCTTACCTCATCAGGATCAAGAACTGATGTTTCATATACCAATCCCTTCATGCCTCTCATGCCACCATACATCTAAAAAAGATGATTAAAAAAAAAAGAGGTCGTGACCAGTAGTCAGAATGATTCAGGGTATAACTTACAGATTCATAGGATCTGGGAGAGGAAATTTATTCTCTGACTTACAAGATTTCACTTGGGGGAAGATGTCTGAAGAGTTGATTTACTAAAGATCTGAACTTTGCAAGGAAAACTGCTAATACTAATGAAATTTTATAGTTAAGAAGTCACTTTCTTTAATGTTTCTGCTTGTTAATTTCCCTTTCTTACTGTATGTCATCTTTTTCTCCTGCCCACTCCTAACCCACCCACACTCCCCAATTCCCACCAACCAACGTTAAACAGAATGAGATCTACTACAGAGGAAGGTTATGGAAACCAAGGGCTAAAACCACTGTGAAACTTCATCAGAGCTGCTCAAAATCTTAAGGCTGGGGAAAGCCATCCTAAAGTTGTTCTAAAGGGCCTATTAGGGCTGTGGTTTAATTGATCGCTGGTACAGCATCAACTCAAAGCCAGTCAGTCATGGTCTCAAAAGTTGAGGGGTTGGGAATAGGAGTAGAAACTTCATCCATCCTTACTACACGTGAATTAGGTTAGGCTCAATTATTAAATTGCAGAAAAGGACCAGGTGTGGTGGCCCATGCCTGTAATCCCAGTGCTTTGGGAGGCAGAGGCAAGAGGACCACCTGAGTCCAGGGGCTCAAGACCAGTCCGGGCAACTTGGTGAAACTTAGCTGGGAGTGGTACCGTGCTTGTGGTTCTAGCTACTTGGAAAGCTGAGGCAGAAGGATTGTCTGAGCTCAGCAAATTGCAGTGGCCCGAGTATGCCACCTTACTCCAGCCTGGGTAAAGACTCTAAGAAAAAAAAAGACTGCTGAAAAATAAACCTAATCTCTACTAACACTATTAGGTAGGTTGTCCACATTTCCTTGTATGAGACAGAACGTTTTTGAATAGTCAGTGAAGAGAATGGTATTTTTTTGAAGTACAGAGCCACTTTCCCCAGTCAAGACCCTACAATTCTTACCATGTCCACAGTGATCTGGCCAACCACTGTCTTGCCATGTTGCTGCCTGAAGGTCTTAATTCTGGCCTGCTCCTTAGGGATTAGGCCCGCCAATATGTCTTTCAAATTCTAAAAACAGAAATAGGGTCAAAAATTTATTAGATTTCCGGCAAAGTATGTGTATGAAGAGTTTGCTTTTTGGGATTTGGCTTTCATGATCCACTAGGAAACTGGTCAGTTGCTTTGAATAGAGGGTAACAGAATATTGGTTAATGGGCTTCAGTTTTGGAAGATAAAAAAGTTCTGGAGATGTATGGTGATGATGACAGCACAATAATGTGAATGTGCTTATTGCTACTGAACAATATATATATATATATATATATATATATATTTTTTTTTTTTTTTTTTTTTAGTTGGAGTCTCACTCAGTCGCCCAGATTGGAGTGCAGTGGCCGCTCTCGGCCACCGCAGCCTCGACCTGCTGGGCTCTGGTGATCCTGCTGCCTCAGCCTTCCGAGTAGCTGGAATTACAGGCATGCACTACCACACCCAGCTGACTTTTTTTGATTTATTATAGAGATGAGGTCTTGCTGCCCAGGCGGGTCTCGAACCTGCAGGCTCAGGCAATCCACTCACCTCAGCCTCCCAAAGGCGCAGGATTACAGGCTGAGCCACCAAGCCCGGCTTGAACAATATATTTTAAAATGATTAAAGGTTGGACACGGTGGCTGATGTCTGTAATCCTAGCACTCTGGGAGGCTGAAGCAGGAGGACTATTTGAGCTCAGAAGTTCGAGAGCAGCCCAGGCAACAGAGTGAGACCATATCTCTACAAAAAAACAAAAAAATTAGCCAGGGGTGGCAGCATGTGCCTGTCTTGGGAGGCTGAGGTGGAAGGATTACCCGAGCCCAGGTCAAGGCTGCAGTGAGACAGGATCGTGCCACTACACACCTGGCTAACTGAGTGAGACCCTAACTCAAAAAAATAAAAAAACAAAAAGATTAAAATGATAAATTTTATGTTTAACATGATCTAAAATATTAGGCCAGTTGGGAGGAGGAGATGAGAGGATTGCCTGAGCCCAGGGGCTCGAGACCAGCTTGGGCAACTTGGCGAGACCTCGTCTCTACAATAAATAAAAAAATAGCTGGGTGTGGTGGCGTGTGCCTGTAGTTCCAGCTACTTGGAAGGCTGTGGCATAAGGATCATTTGAGCCCAGCAAGTCGAGGTTGTGGTGGCTGTGAGCATGCAACTGCACTCCAGTCTGGATTCCAACTCAAAAAAAAAAAGTACTATAGTAATAATAGTAGCAATGACAACAATAATGAACACTTCCAGAAAATACGCAGGACAGTTATAAGAAGCCATGTGATCACCAAACCCTCTGTCCCGAGGTCAGGTTGCCCAACGATTCTCAGTCTTTTCCAAACCTCACCGTGGAAGAAGCACTGGCATGCCGGGCAGCAAGAACAAGACAGGATGCATTCTGCAAAGAAAAAAAATGAAAACCTTATGTAATAGTTGCTCCCTCCTCCTTTACAATAATAGTGACTCAACCTCTCTCTCTTCACCTTAGCCTCTTAGGACAGTTCAACACAAGAAAGCTGTATGTAAAAGGCCCTTAACAGCTTGGGAGGAGTTACCAGTCTGGAGAGCAGCAGGTGTAACTCTGCTTCTTGCATCCATGGCTTCACTAGTATTCCCCGAAGAGTCTCTTTCCCATCCAGACCTAATTGTCAATATTTCTGAGTGGCCCCAAGGAAAATAAATGAGGAAACTGACCAATTACTTTTAACACCGCTGGTAAGAACGCTCCTGCACCTGGTCTTTTGGCAGCACTTCAACCTTTCCAGTCTAGGAGAGCCCACAGGCAGAGGGCAGCCTTTCACAATAGTACTTCTAACCCTCCTGGAAAAAGCACAGAGAAAACAGACTATCTACAACTGACAGAAGAGTACTCAACAGCAGTAATGGAAACTAGAAACTGAAAAGCTTTCTAAAAGAGTGCCAAGGGAAAATAATTATTAAGCTAGAGTTATGTATGGGGGTAAAGACTTAATAAAAAGGAATAAACACATTTTCAGATAAACAAAAAGTGAGTGTTTATTGCCTATACAAAAATAATTGTGTTTTTTTTTAGTAGGAGTCTCACTCTGTTGCCCAGACTAGAGTGCAGTGGCACGCTCCCAGCCACCGTAGCCTCAACCTGCTGTGACCCGGCAATCCTTCCGCCTCAGCCTTCCAAGTAGCCAGAACTATAGATGCGTGTTACCACGGCCAGCTAGTTTTTGATTTATTGTAGAGATAAAGTCTCGCCAAGTTGCCTGGGTGGGTCTTGAACTCGCGGGCTTGGGCAATCCACTTGTCCCGGCCTCCCAAAGTGCTGGGATTACAGGCTGAGCCACCGAGCCTGGCCACGAAAAGAATTTTTACTGATAGATTCTGAAAGAATATCAGCCAGAAAGATGGGTCTGAAACTCAAGAAAGCTATCCCTCACTACAGAAATCACCGGGTGCAGTGGCTCATACCTGTGACCCAGCACTTTGGGAGGTGGAGGCGAGAGGATTGTCTGAGTCCAGGGGTTTGAGACCAGCCTGGCAACATGGCAAGACCTCACTTCTACAATAAATTAAAAACTTAGCCAGGTGTGGTCGTGCATGCCTATAGTTTCAGCTACTTGGAAAGAAGGCTGAGGCTGAAGACTGCCTGAGCCCAGCAAGTCAAGGCTGCAGTGGCAACAGAGGTGAGACTGTATCTCAAATACAAACATAAATAAATAAATAAATAAATGAAATAGACAGTATAGTTAGTTTTTTTCTATGTGGTATGAGGTAGTGGTTTTTTCCAAAGAACTTTCTATGAGAAGATTGCAGAGTTCCAATAGAAGTTCAACACCAACTTTGTTTTTTTTTTTTTTGAGTTGGAGTCTCACTCTGTCGCCCAGACTGGAGTGTAGTGGCATGCTCCTGGCCACCGCAGCCTCGACCTGCTGGGCTCCGGTGATCCTTCTGCCTCAGCCTTCCAAGTAGCTGGAACCACAGGGGTGTGCTACCACGCCTGGCTATCCCCTCAGCCTTTCAAGTAGCTGGAACTACAGGCGTGCGCCACCACGTCTGGCTATTTTTTTTTTTTTTTGTATAGACAAGGTCTCGCCATGTTGCCCAGGCTGGCCTCGAATCCCTGGGCTCAGGCAATCCACTCACCTCGGCCTCCCAAAACACTGGGATTACAGGCTGAGCCACTGAGTCTGGCCAATTTTTTTTTTGAGTCAGAGTCTCACTCTGTTGCCCAGGCTGGAGAGCAGTAGCACACTCACCAGAGCTACCACAGCCTCCACCTGCTGGGCTCAGGCAATCCTTCTGCCTTAGCCTTCCAAGTAGCTGGAACTACAGGCGTGAGTAACCATGCCCAACTAATTTTGGTTTTTTTTTTTTTGAGTTGGAGTCTCACTCTGTCGCCTAGACCAGAGTGCAGTGGCCGCTCCCGGCCACCGCAGCCTCGACCTGCTGGGCTCCGGCGATCCTTCCGCCTCAGCCTTCCAAGTAGCCGGAATTACAGGCATGCGCTACCACGCCCGGCTGATTTTTTTATTTATTGTAGAGATGAGGTCTCGCTGCCCAGGCGAGTCTTGAACCGCGGGCTCAGGCAATCCACTTACCTCAGTCTCCCAAAGGCGTGGGATTACAGGCTGAGCCACCGAGCCCGGCTAATTTTTTAATTTATTGTAGAGACGTGGTCTCACCATATTGCCCAGGCTGGGCTCGAACCCCTGGGCTCATGCAATCTTCTTGCCTCCGCCCCCACCTCCTAAAGTGTTGGGATTACAGACACAAGCCACTGTGCCTGGCTTCAACACCACCTTTGAAATAAGATGACCAATTATTATTACTTTTTTTTTTTTTTTTTTGAGTAGGAGTCTCACTCTGTCGCCCAGTCTAGAGTATAGTAGCATGCTCCTGGGCATTGCAGCCTTGACCTGCTGGGCTCAGGCGATCCTGTAGCTAGAACTACAAGCGTGTACTACCACGCTTGGCTAATTTTTATTTATTTATTGTAGGGACCAGGTCTTGCCAAGTTCCCCAGGTTGGTCTCGAACCCCTGGGCTCAGGCAATCCTCTCACCTCTGCCTCCCAACCTACTAGGATTACAGGCGTAAGCCACTGGGCCCAGCAGACCAATCATACTACTAACCTTAAGGAATAAAGCTTTAGACAAGGAAATTGACTTTTCTGTACTAGAGTATTTTGAAAATAAAATGAGATAGTCAAGTAAGCCTCAGTTTCCTGCTCTATAAAATGGCACTAATATCCACCACATACCTCACAGGATTGTTTGATAATTAAATTACAGTGGATATGAAAGTACTTTCCAACTAAAAAGATGGCACAAACACATAAACTAATCTTGGAACAAGTCTACATTCTTCCTCCTTTTGTCAATAGGCCAGAGACACCTTTTCTAGTTACTACTGTGCTGCTGTCTGGCTGTGCAGAAAACTATTTGAACAGGTGGTGCTATATAAATTACAAAAAGTTACATGTGTAGGACAAAAGTTCTGTAGGGCTAGAGGCTTTTTAGAATTCAGTGCCCCTTGATGGCTACAGTGGTTCACACCTATAATCCCAGCACTTTGGGAGGCAGAGTAGAGCGGATTGCCTGAGCCCAGGGGTTCGAGACCAGCCTGAGCAACATGGGGAGACCTTGTTTCTACAATCAGTCAAAAAATCAGCCAGGTGTGGTGATGCACACCTGTAGTTCCAGCTATTTGGAAGGCTGGGGTAAAAGGACTGCCTGAGTCCAGCTGGTCGAGGCTGTGGTGGCCGTGAGCATACCAGTGCACTCTAGCCTGGGCGACAGAGTGAGACTCCAACTCAAAAAAAAAAAAAAAAAGAATTTAGGGCCCCTATTTCTGTTGAGCCGAAAAGATAAGAGACCTTCCGTAAAGGCTATTTTTTGTTGTTGTCATTTTGTTTTTGAGTCAGAGTCTCTGTCACCCACGTTGGAGTGTGATGGCAAGATCACAGCTCAACACGTATAGCCTCAACCTCCTGGGCTCAGGCAATCCTCCTGCCTCCTTAGTAGCTGGGACTACAGGCTGTACTATCTTGCCCAGCTAATTTTTGAATTTTTGTACAGACAACGTCTTGTTATGTTGTCTAGGCTGGTCTTGAACTCCTGACCTCAAGTGATTCACCTGCCTCAGCCTCCCAACATGTTGGGATTATAGGCATCAGCCACAGCACTTGGTCCAGAAAAGGCTATTTTTATTTTATTTTATTTTATTTTATTTTTTATTTTTTTGAGTTGGAGTCTCACTCTGTCGCCCAGACTGGAGTGCAGTGGCCACTCCCAGCCACCGCAGCCTTGACCTGCTGGGCTCCGGCGATCCTTCCACCTCGGTCTTCCAAGTAGCTGGAACTACAGGCGTGTGCTACCACGCCCAGCTGATTTTTTGATTTATTGGAGAGATGAGGTCTTGCTGCCCAGGCGGGTCTCGAACCCGCCGGCTCAGGCAATCCACTCACTTCAGCCTCCCAAAGGCGTGGGATTACAGGCTGAGTCACCGAGCCTGGCAAAAGGCTGTTTTTTATTGTTGTTGTTTTTGTTTTTTTTGAGTTGGAGTCTCACTCTGGCCCCAGACTGGAGTGCAGTGGCCACTTCCGGCCACCGCAGCCTCAACCTGCTGGGCTCCGGCGATCCTTCCTCCTCAGCCTTCCGAGTAGCTGGAATTACAGGCATGCGCTAACACGCCCGGCTGATTTTTTGATTTATTGTAGAGATGAGGTCTCGCTGCCCAGGCGGGTCTTGAACCGCGCCGCAGGCTCAGGCAATCCATTCACCTCAGCCTCCCAAAGGCGCGGGATTACAGGCTGAGCCACCGAGCCCGGCAAAAGGCTGTTTTTAAAAGAATCAATCCAAAGCTAAATTCTGAGAATGCAAACATGTCCCTAAAGCAAAGGGAGACACCTCAATTTGTTAACCAAGCCTGTCTTTTTCTTAACTTCCTAAAGTGTCTCTCTACCTCACTGAGGACCATTTGGGCAAGAGTTGGGCTGCACAAACAGCCCATCACAGCCCTTTTACCCTACATGGATCAAAGAGAAAGCTGAACCCAGCACTTAAGATATAACTTTGGTTTTTATTACTAGATATCAAAAAGTAGGCAAAGGAAAACATGACAATAAGTTCAAACTACTCTATGTTCCAGGGTCCCAATGATCCCCTATTATAAAGGACCCATCTCCCAGAGACCACCTTAGCCCAGCAGCAGACCTTTTATTATTTTCTATTTTTCTGAATAGGATTCTCACTCTGTCACCCAGGCTGGACAGCCACTGCAGCATCGACCTGCTGGGCTCCGGTGATCCTTCCACCTCAGTCTTCCAAGTAGCTGGAACTACAGGCACATGCCACCATGTCCACCTAATTTTTTATTTATTGTAGAGATGAGGTCTTGCCAAGTTGCCCAGGCTAGTCCCGAACTCGTGGGCTCAGGCAATCCTCTCACCTCGGCCACCAAAGTGCTGGGATTATAGGTGTGAGCCACCGTGCCCGGCCAGCAGCAGACCTTTTAATTGTGGGTGGCTGTCATGTGTTTTTTTTTTTGAGTTGGAGTCTCACTCTGTCACCCAGGCTGGAGTGCAGTGGCTGCTCCCGGCCACCGCAGCCTTGACCTGCTGGGCTCCGGCGATCCTTCCGCCTCAGCCTTCTGAGTAGCCGGAATTACAGGCATGCGCTACGACGCCCGGCTGATTTTTGATTTATTGTAGAGATGAGGTCTCGCTGCCCAGGCGGGTCTCGAACCCGCGGGCTCAGGCAATCCACTCACCTCAGCCTCCCAAAGGCACGGGATTACAGGCTGAGCCACCGAGCCCAGTCCATTAAGTTTCTATAATGGCTAGTTACTTCACTGGCAAGAGAAAGAATTTAAGAACAGTTGGCCGGGTGCAGTGGCTCAAGCCTATAATCCCAGCACTTTGGGAGGCCAATGCCAGAGGATTGCCTGAGCTTAGGGGTTTGAGATCAGCCTAGGCAACTTGGTGAGACCTCGTGTCTACAATAAACCAAAAAATTAGCCGGGCGTGATGGCACATACTCGTAGCTCCAGCTACCTGGAAGTCTAAGGCGGAAGGACTGCCTGAGCCCAGTAGATTAAGGCTGCAGTGGCCATGAGCATTGCCACTGCACTCCAGCCTGAGACTCCAACTCAAAAAAAAAAAAAGATGAGAGCCCAAATCTTAAGGCGGAAATTAAATCTCCTCAGGCTGGAAGTCTTTCTTTCCCCAATATGAATATAAAATAAAACAAAGTTTTCCACTTGACAGAGTAGTGCTAGAATCCATAAATGACACTGCACTCTAGCCTGCGCAATGGGGTAAGACTCCAATTCAAAAAAAAAAAAATTAATACATGAGTGCCCTTTCCTTTACTTTATTTAATAATAATAAACAAACAAACTACCAAAAGAAACAACTAAAAAGGTCACCTAATAAGGTTGTAAGGATGCAACATCATTTAAAAGGAATCAATTGGTCACAACTGCTGCTTAGTAACAGCCATCTCTGAAATCTGTTTATATCAATATTACTTTAAGAAATAGGGCAGTCCCAGCACTTTAGGAGGCTTAGGCAGGAAGACTGCAGGAGTTTGAGATCAGTCTGGACAAAATAGCAAGACCTCGCCTCTGCAAAAATAAAAAAAATTAGCTAAGCATAGTGTTATGCACCTGTAGTATCAGTTACTTGAGAGGCTAAGGCAAAAAGATTAGGCATGATGAGGCGCAGGACTCAAGCCTGTAATCTCAGCACTTTGGGAGGCAGAGGCGAGAGGACTGCCTGAGCTCAGGGGTACAAGACAGGCCTGGGCAACTTAGCGAGATGACATCTCTATAATAAATCAAAAAGTGAGCCTGGCATGGTGGCATGCACCTGTAGTGCCACCTACTTGGAAGGCTAAGGCAGAAGGATTGCCAGAGCCCAGCAGGTTGAGGCTGCGGTGGCTGTGAGCCTGCCACTACACTCTAGCATGGACGACAGAGTGAGACTCCAACGCCAAAAAAAAAAAAGAAAAAAAAAAGAAAAAAATTAGGTAGATGCTGTGGTGAGCCATGATTGTGCTCTCCAGCCTGGGCGACAGAGTAACACTCCAACGGGGCGGGGCGGGGCAGAGTGAGGAAGGGAGGGGAGGGCAGGGGAGGGGAGAAGGAAGGAAAGAAGGAAGGAAAGAAGGAAGAAAGAAAGATAGGCTATGCCAAGGTGGAAGGATTGCTTGAGCCCAGGAGTTCAAGATCAGCCTGGGTAAAATAGTGAGACCTTATCTCTACAATAAATTTAAAAAATTGGCTGGGCATGGTGGCTCAAGTCTATAATCCCAGCACTTTGGGAGGCCGAGGCGAGAGGATTACCTGAGCTCAAGGGTTTGAACCAGCCTGGGCAACTTGGTGAGACCTTATCTCTACAATAAATCAATAAATAAGTCAGGCATGGTAGCATGCGCCTGTAGTTACAGTTACTTGGAAGGCTGAGGCGGGATTGCCTGTGCCCAGCTGGTCAATGCTGGGGTGGCTGTGAGCATGCCACGGCACTCCAGCCTTGGCGACAGAAGGAAACTCCAACTCCAAAAAAAAAAAAAAGAAAAATTAGCTGGGCATGGTGGTACATGCCTACAGTCCCAACTACTTGGGAGGCTGAGGCAGGAGGACAACTGGAGCCTAGAAGTTTGAGGTTGTGGTGAGCTGTGATCGCACCACTGCACTCCAGCCTGGGCGACAGAGTAAGATACCAACTCAGACAATCAAATAAAATGAAGAAATGATTAGGAATAAACCAAGTGTGGTGAAGTGTGCCTACAATCCCAGCTACTCTGGAGGCTGAGGTGGGAGTTCAAGTCTGCAACGTGCCAGTATCCCAACTGTGAACAGTCAGTGTACTCCAGCCTGAAAACACACAAAAATGCAACAGGTAAAAGAGACAGGGAAAAAGAGAGAAAGAGGAAGGGAAGATGAGTTAGGGAAGAGGAAACTAGAACTCAGTGTTCACCTCACTTCCTCCCTCAGCAAAGTCTGAATTTCCTTTGCAGAGCAATTCTTTGCCATTTCATCAGAAGCCTCAGGAGTAACATAAAGAGTTGACCTTAGATGTCCCTAATCTCCATCAGCAGCACTTCACTGCCAGATCTACAATCAGCACAGCAACACTAGTTTGAAGCTTGCAGCCTTAGAATAGTTAGTATACTGTATCTACTACATTTCTCTGCTATTTACCGGCTGTGTGACCTTTCAAGTCATTCAACCTTTCTTTTTTTTATTTTTATTTTTTGAGTTGGAGTCTCACTCTCACCCAGACTGGAGTGCAGTGGCTGCTCCCGGCCACTGCAGCCTCGACCTGCTGGGCTCCGGCGATCCTTCCGCCTCAGCCTTCCAAATAGTTGGAACTACAGGCGCGCACTACCACGCCCGGCTAGTTTTGTTTTTTGTTTTTTTTGAGTTGGAGTCTCACTCTGTCACCCAGACTGGTGTGCAGTGGCCGCTCCCAGCCACCGCAGCCTCGACCTGCTGGGCTCCGGCGATCCTTCCGCCTCAGCCTTCCAAGTAGCTGGAACGACAGTTGTGCGCTACCACACCCAGCTAATTTTTGACTCTATTGTAGAGATGAGGTCTCACCAAGTTGCCCAGGTGGGTCTCAAATCCGTGGGCTCAGGCAATCCACTCACCTCAGCCTCCCAAAGTGCGGGATTACAGGCTGAGCCACTGAATCCAGCTCATTCAACCCTTCTATGCCTCAGTTTTCTTATCTATAGAACAAAGACAGTAATAATACCTTCCTCAAAAGATTGATAGAGGATTACGTCAATAGTTACAAAGCAGTTAAGACTGTATCTGACACATAGCAAGTACTGTGTATTTATTATATAATAAATATGCAAAATAGAAATATCGCCACTTTCTTTTTTCTCCTTTTGAGTTGGAGTCTCACTGTCGCCCAGGCTAGAGTGCAGTGGCCCACTCATGGCCACCGTAGCCTCGATCTGCTCAGGCGATCCTTCTACCTCAGCTTTCCAAGTAGCTGAAACTACAGGCGTGTGCTACTACACCCGGCTAATTTTTTGATTTATTGTAGAGACAAGGTCTCACCAAGTTGCCCAGGCTGGTCTCGAACCCCGGGGCTCAGGCAATCCTCTCGCCTCAGCCTCCCAAAGTGCTAGGATTACAGGCTTAAACCACCGCACCTGGCTATACAGTCACTTTCTAGCACCCTTCAGTATAAGGTTCAGTCATGTTTACTGCTAATCCTGAAGTTTGGAAAAACAAAGTCAGGGTGATTTTAAAGGCAGCAATTCATTGATAAGACTGCTCAGTCCAGTTTGGTGGCTCAACCCTGTAATCCCAGCACTTTGGGAGATGGAGGAGAGAGGATTGCCTGAGCTCAGGGGTTTGAGGCCAGCCTGGGCAACTTGGTGAGACCTCGTCTCTAAAATAAATAAAAAAATTAGCCGGGTGTAGTAGCACACACCTGTCGTTCCAGCTACTTGGCAGGCTAAGATGGAAGGAATGAGACTATGACTCAAAAAAAAAAAAATAAAAGACTGCCCAAAAGGGCAGAGTAGGAAAAAGTCAAGTTAGAATAACTTTAATGATATAGAATTCGGAGCACTTATTTGGAATTAAGAAAGAAAATCTGGGTTCTAGCCCCAGCTCCATTACCAAATAACTGATAACCAAAGCTAAACAATTAACTGTTTCCTTCTTCCATCCCCCCGCTTTTTTTTTCTGAGTTGGAGTCTCACTCTGTCATCAAGGCTGGAATACAGTAGCATACTCTTGGCCACCACAGCCTCAACCTGCTGGGTTCAGACAATCCTTCTGCCCTAGCCTTCCAAGTAGCTGGAACTTACAAATGTGCTACCATGCCCAGCTAATTTTAAAATTTATTGTAGAGACAAGGTCTCACCAAGTTGCCCAGGCTGGTCTCCAACCCCTGGGCTCAGGCAATCCTCTCACCTTGAGCCACTGTGCCCAGCCTCCATTTCCACATTTAAGATAACATTTGGCAGGCACGGTGGCTCATGCCTATAATAATTCCAGCACTTTGGGAGGCTGAGGTGAGAGACTGCCTGAGCCCAGGCGTTTAAGACCAGCCTGGGCAACTTGGTGAGACCTCATCTCAACAATAAATCAAAAATTAGCCGGGTGTGGCAGCGCATGCCTGTAGTTCCAGCTACTTGGAAGGCTGAGGTACAAGGACCGCTTGAGCCCAGCAGGTCAAGGCTGTGGAGGCTGTGAACGTGCCACTGCCCTCCAGCCTGGACACTGGGCACAGAGTGGGACTCCAGCTCAAAAACAAAACAAAACAAAAACAAAAACAAAATCCCACTTAAACTTAACTCAGAGTCTGATTCTAAGACTCCAATAAATAAGGGCATGTATAAAGGTACTCAAGGCCTGGCGGGATGGCTCTCGCAATCCCAGCACTTTGGAAGGCTGAGGCAGAAGGTTCGCCTGAGCCCGGCAGGTCGAGGCTGCGGTGGCCGTGAGTGTGTTACTGCACTCCAGCCTAGGTGACAGAATGAGACTCCAACACAAATACATAAATAAATGAATAAAAATTTAAAGAAAAGAAAAAGAAGTCGGGCTTGGTGGCTCAGCCTGTAATCCTGCGCCTTTGGGAGGCTGAGGTGAGTGGATTGCCTGAGCCTGCGAGTTCGAGATCTGCCTGGGCAGCGAGACCTCATCTCTACAATAAACCAAAAAATCAGCTGGGTGTGGTAGCACATGCCTGTAATTCCGGCTACTTGGAAGGCTGAGGCGGAAGGATTGTCGGAGCCCAGCAGGTTGAGGCTGCGGTGGCCGGAAGCGGCCACTGCACTCCAGTCTGGGTGACAGAGTGAGACTCCAACTCAAAAAATAAATAAATAAATAAAAGAAAACAGAAAAAGAAAAAGAAAGGCCAGGCATGGTGGCTAACACCTATAATATCAGCACTTTGGAGAGAGGATTGCCTGAGCCCACGGGTTTGAGACCTGCCTGGGCAACTTAGCAAGACCTCATTTCTACAAATAAATCAATCAACTGGGCATGATGGTACATGCCTGTAGTCCAGCGACTTGGAAAGCTGAGGCGGAAGGATCACCTGAGCCCAGCAGGTGGAAGCTGTGGTGTCCATGAGAGCAGTGTGCCACCTCACTCCAGCCTGAGTGAGAATGAGACTCCGATTCAACAAAAAACAAAAAAAAGCCTAGTGCAGTTGCTCATGCATGTAATCCCAGCATTTTAGGAGGCCAAGGCAAGAGGAAAGCCTGAGTCCAGGAGTTCGAGACCAGCCTGGGCAACTTGGTGAAACTGCCTCTACACAATAAATCAAAAAATTAGCCAGGCATGATGGTGTGTGCCTGTGGTTCCAGCTATTGGAAGGGTGAGGCAGAAAGATCCCCCGAACCCATCATGTTGAGGCTGCGGTGGCCTTGAGCATGCCACTGCACTCCAGTCTAGGTAACAGAGTGAGACTCCAAAAAACAAACAAACAAAACAAACAAACAAACAAAAAACCCACAAAACTTTTTTTTTTTTTAAAAGCCAATTTCAGAATAGCAAGTCAACTAAATTTTTGCATAAAAGCATCTAGAACAGTGCTTGTGCATAGCTGAATTAAATAAATATTTGTTTCTTTCTTTTTTTTTTTTTTGAGTTGGA
>NW_007055656.1:45376-53330 GCF_000164805.1 Carlito syrichta | reverse complement strand
GGCCGGGAGCGGCCACTGCACTCCAGTCTGGGTGACTGAGTGAGACTCCCAATTCAAAAAAAAAAAAGAAATGTGTTGGTCAGAGCTTTGTTAAACTCTGGTGTGTCCACATGGCTCATGTTTCCTAGTTTTGGCCCCCTCCCCTACCTTAGAGAGGTGAATTTCCTCTCTCTCTAATTTACTTTCTAAATAAACTATATTTTCCAATCTGAAAAAAAAAGAAATGTGTTTGCCTATTACCTGCCATCAAGTGTCATAACTCCTTCCTGAAGCCGGATCCCAGGAAAGAGGCAGTCAAAGCCTGAGGAGGAGGTGAGTGAATAATTTCTGTGGAACAGGAAATAAAGTCCCTTTTTTTTTGAGTCGGAGTCTCACTCTGTCACCCATGCATGAGTGCAGTGGCAAGCTCACAGCCACCACAGTCTCGACCTGCTTGTCTCAGGAAATCCTTCTGCCTCAATATTCCAAGTAGCTGGAACCACAAGTGTGTGCCACCACGCCCGGTTAATTATTATTATTATTTTTTTAGTTGGAGTCTCACTCTGTTGCCCAGGCTGGAGTGCAGTGGCAGCCTCACAGCTAGCACAGCCTTGACCTGCTGGGTTCAGGCAATCCTTCTGTCTCAGTCTTCCAAGTAGCTGAAACCACAAGCACGTGCCACGACACCATGTTAATTTTTTGATTTGTTGTAGAGAAGAGGTCTTGTCAAGTTGTCTGGGCTGATCTCGAGACCCTGGACTCAGGCAATCCACTCGCCTCAGCCTCCCAAAGTGCTGAGATTACAGGTTTGAGTCACTGCGCCTGGTCCTAATTCTCTTTCTAAAGGCTTCCTGACCAAGAGAGGAGTTTCAGGGAGAGAAAATAGAATTTGAGTAAATAGATGAGTACCCTCATCTCCACCAGCAGAAGGAGGAGCTTGAGGACTATCATTCCCAAGGTTACACACCTCACTTCTTCTACCTCCTGGTTGCCAAAGAAAGGTGCTGAATGGCTTTGGACAGTACATTTACGTTACTGTCACTGCTGTGACAGGCAGATTACAAACCTCTGAATCATCCTTGAACTTCTGCCTCCTAGGTCCTCCCCCAGCCCTGGAGGTGTGGCAGTTGGGCTTTTGCTTCTGGTTGCATGTCACCTGTAGAGTCACCCCACTGGAATAGCAGCTATCAGGTGAATCAGGCAGTCACCTCACTCAATAGGTCAGCTCCTTTGTGGGGAGATGGAGCAAGCTACTTCCAAAGACAAGGGCCAAGCCAGGCTCGGGGGCTCAGCCTGTAATCCCGCGCTTTGGGAGGCTGAGGTGAGTGGATTGCCTGAGCCCCGTGGGTCTGAGACCCACCCGGGCAACTTGGCGAGACCTCATCTCTACAATAAATCAAAAATTAGCCGGGCGTGGTAGTGCACACCTGTAGCTCCAGCTATTTGGAAGGTTGAGGCGGAAGGATTGCTGGACCCCAGCAGGTCGAGGCTGCGGTGGCCAGGAGCAGTCACTGCACTCCAGTCTGGGTGACGGAGTGAGACTCCAACTCAAAAAAAAAAACAAAGACAAGGGCCTGCCTGGCTCACACTTGCCTGACAGCCAGTATTCTCTACAGGGTGGGGTGGGGGGGTATCAGAATCACTAAGAGGCTCTTTCAAACCTCATATGCGGCCATCCTACAAGAACTCTTCTAGTGAGTCTGCTGTTACTGATACAAGTGGGTTGTAGCTCTTAAATGTGCTAGCACAGAAAACCATAAAAATTAAAAGAACCTGTACATTTAAGGGCGAAAAGAGGAGAAGAACTTAGTACATGTAGGAAATTCTGCCAAAGACTTGACTATAATACTTAAGGTATTTCTGGGATAGTGTATTCCTGGAATAGGGTATTGGCCAAATCACTTACAAAATATCAATTAACTACTTTCTCCTAATTCTGCGAAGAGAGTCCTACTGGATAGCCACGTACTCAACAATGTGGTTATTTTCCTCTTACTGCACTTAGCCTATTATCATCACTGGTCCACATCAAAGACCCCCACTCTACAGGAGAGAAGCCAAATTTTCTTTTATTCTCCATCCTAGGTACATCCAGAGTATGTCCTACCACATCTCCACACAATCAACATTAACACTTTCAGAAAGATGCTCCTTATTTTATTTTATTCTTTTTTTGAATCAGAGTCTCACTCTGTTACCTAGGCTAGAGTGTAGTGGCACACTCACAGCCCCGCAGGCTCGACCTGCTGGCCTCAGGTGATCCTTCCACCTCAGACTTCCAAGTAGCTGGAACTACAGGTGAGCACCACCACACCCAACTAATTTTTCTATTTACTGTAGAGATGAGGTCTTGGTAAGTTGCCCAGGCTGGTCTCAAACCCATGGGCTCAGGTAATCCCCTTGCCTTGTCCTCTCAAAGCGTTGGGATAATAGGCGTGACCCACCACACTGGTCAAGATGTTATTCTAAGCCGGGCTTCGTGGCTCAGCCTGTAATCCCATGCCTTGAGAGGCTGAGGTGAGTGGATTGCCTGAGCCCGCGGGTTCGAGACCTGCCTGGGCAACCTGACAGACTTCATTAATTAGCCGGGCGTGGTAGCGCGCGCGCCTGTAGTTCCAGCTACTTGGAAGGCTGAGGTGGAAGGACTGCTGGAGCCCAGCAGGTTGAGGCTGCGGTGACTGGGAGCGGCCATTGCACTCCAGTTTGGGTGACAGAGTGAGACTTCAACTCAAAAAAAAAAAAAAGAAAAGATGTTATTCTAATAAGGCCCTCATCCTTTATTAACCAAAGACCAAGGCTTGCCAAACTAGCAAGACTGACTTAGCTGATGGAGCAAACACACACTAATAACCGGCAGAAAAAAAAAATCTCACTCACTTCTGCTAGAAGTTTTCACAAGTTTTAGCTTGTAACACTTTGCTACAGAGACTTCCAATGCAGAAGGAACACCTTGCATTAAGAGAAAACAAGGCCAGGCTGGGTGGCTTAGCCTGTAATCCCAGAACTTTGGGAGGCTGAGGTGGATGGATTATCTGAGCCCATGGGTTCGGGATCAGCCTGGGCAACCTGATGAGACATCATCTCTACAATAAAACAAAACTAAACAAAACAAAAAATTAGCTGGGCATGGTGGTACACGCCTGTGGTTCCAGCTACTTGGAAGGCTGAGGCAGAGGGATCGAGGTTGGGATGGTGTGAGTGTGCCACTGCACTCCAGCCTGGGCGACAGAGCAAGACTCTAACTCAAAAAAAAAAAAAAGAGAGAGAAAACAAACATGCATAGGACAAAGGCTCCTCTCTCCCCAGAACCAGGTCAGAGAACTAAAGCCATTTAATGTCTGTGTTTCACAATGGTGATACTGGAAGTTGGCCCGTGCAATTTGGATAGGTCGCTTAAGAGACTAAGCAAAGTAATCTATAGATTTCATATTTGACCTTCTTCATACTCACAGGAATTTCCTTAATAATTCTACACAATTGTCATTTTCCAATAGTCTCTTGCCTAAAGGTTCACTGGTCATTAGTCAGGAAAACTGCAAAAGACACCATTCCAGCTTCAGAAAATAATCAAGAGTCCTAAATTTTTCTTTCAGTAGAAACCTTTACCATTCTTTAATTCCATCAGTATTTATTTATTTATTTATTTAGAGTTGGAGTCTCTCTCCATCGCCCAGACTGGAGTGCAATGGCCGCTCCCGGCCACTGCAGCCTCGACCTGCTGGGGTTCCGGCGATCCTTCCACCTCAGCCTTCCAAGTAGCTGGAACTACAGGTGCGCGCTACCATGCTCTGCTAATTTTTGATTTATTGTAGAGATGAGGTCTCGCCAAGTTGCCTAGGCGGGTCTCGAACTCATGGGCTCAAGCAATCCACTCACCTCAGCCTCCCAAAGCGCGGGATTACAGGCTGAGCCACCGAGCCCGGCTAATAAGTATTTATTAAACACCTATTTTTTATGTGTACACTAAGTGTACACTAGTGAATAAGCGATATAGGACCTGTCATCATAATACTTTCTCAGGAATTAGAAACAATTCCCTCACTTTTGCTAGGAGTTCTCACAAGTTTTAGCTCGTAACACTTTGCTCCAGAGACTTACAAGAAATTTTTCCTAAAGTATTTGGGAAAAAAAGGCCTAGGAAGAAAAACCTAGAGAAAACAGCCTAAAGCACACTACAGCTTAGAACAGTCACCTTTGAAGTAGATTTTTAAAATAATAATCCAAAAAACAATGCCCACTCAAAGTTTCCTATAATGCATCCAATAAAGTTGCAAGCAAAAAGGCCGGCATGTGGTTTTACTGGCCTAACACTTTGGTTCTGGGTCTGCCAAGTATCTTCAGTCTCTGACAATCAACTGAGGTCACTGAAAAATACGAGTTTACAGATTCCACCCCATCTCTGCTGAATCATAACTTGAAGACAGGATCTGGGAGTCTGCAACATGAACGAGCATTACAAGAGATGATGCCCACTGTGAGCTTACTGACCTTTTAAAATGATATTATGAGGCCAGCCTGGGCAACAGAGTGAGACCTTGACTCAAAGAAAAAGAAATGGTATCATGTTAACAGAAACACAGAGGCCTACGGAGTATGGGCAGCTGAAGGAAGAACTGAAAGATAGATGCTAAGAAAGATCTACTGCTAAAGTTGCCCCACTACTGTTTTAAATTTCACACTTTACCAACTCCATCACATAAAGCACTGACAGGAGGAATTACTGTCTGCCTTCAGGATTCCTGCCTGAGGAATCCAAGGGGCAGCAGAAAGGAAACCAGACTTGGTGGATCTCTCTTCCCTTCTCTGATTGTCTACTTCACTGCTGACCACCAAATTGTCCTTGCTGACTCCCCAAGCTCATGCATTCATTCACCTGCTACCAACCAAAAGGGCACTAAGACGAACAAATGCAATCATCACACCACTAGCACCTGATAAGGATTTCTGCACCCACCCCCATCTTCAGTCTATCTAGAAAGTATCAGGGAATTTTCATTACTTTGGGTAGGCTGATAATCAGTCATCTGAGCCCTTCCTTGTCTTTAAAAATTTGGGGCCAGTCAGGCTTGGTGGCTTAGCCTGTAATCCCAGCACTTTGGGAGGCCGAGGAGAGTGGATAGTCTGAGCCTGCAGGTTTGAGACCAGCCCGGGCAACTTGGCAAGACCTCGTCTCTACAATAAATCAAAAATTAGTTGGGTGTGGTAGCACATGCCTGTAGTTCCGGCTACTTGGAAGGCTGAGGCAGAAGGATCGCCCGAGCCCAGCAGTTCGACGCTGGGGTGGCCGTGAGCATGCCACTGCACTCTAGCCTGGCTGACAGAGTGGGACTCCAACTCAAAAAAAAAAAAAAAATTGGGGGCTTTAAGACTTACTAAACATTTCAGAGAATAGAACCAACTTGGCTTTTTATGTGTGTGTGTGTGTGTCGGAGTCTTACTCTGTCTCCCAGGCTAGAGTGCAGTGGCACGATCACAGCTCACCGCAGCCTCAAATTCCTAGGCTCAGGCGATTCTTCCAACTTCAGCCTTCCAAGTAGCTGTAACCACAGGTGCACATCACCACACCCAGCTAATTTATTTTGCCAAGTTGCCTAGATGGGTATCAGGCAATCCTCTCACCTCCACCTCCTAAAGTACTGGGATTACAGGAATGAGCCACCAAGCTTGGCTGCCAACTGGGGTTTTTTAACCCAATTTTAAACTAGGACTTTCATAGGAAAAGCTGTGCAGTAGTATAAGTTTGCTACAAAGGAATCGCTAGTATTTATTTAAGTGTCTTGAAAAGTCTAGAAACACCTTTGGATTGATTTACTCAAAGTTTCAAACATCCTAGCTTGGAGAAGCAATTCTCAGTGGTACAAGAAACAATTCCCTTTAGTTAGGGTTGGTTAAGCATGTTAACTTCATAAATCTAGAAATGAACTATAGCCCTACTTCAACGTCCAGCCCAAATCCAAACCCAGATCATCTGTGAAAAGACTTTTTTTTGGAAAGTAGGAGTTTATGAAGAAGACAGGAAAGCTCCCAGCTGGAGGAGGGATCCTGAAAGGTTGCCTGAAAAGACATTTTTTTATATCACAAAGCTGACACACCCACTGATAATACTAAGGCCAATGCTTAGCATTGATTCATTTGTATAAACAAGAAGTCAAGTAATGTCAAGGCTCTAAATTAGCCTACCTCTCCAACTCAGGTGTTCACTTAAATTACCTGACAATGGGTAGAGCAGAACAATGACTAACTAGCATCTTTGTATCCTAGTAAGGTTTAAAAAAAAAAATCTTTTCAGAAAAAAAAAAACTACACCTTACCTTGAGAATCAAAGTGGCAAGGATCAGTTCTCCCAGAAGACTATTTTGCCTTCTAAAGCCTACTTTAATAGCAAAAACAAAATCTATAATCAATTACAACTACCACTAGTCAGAGACTAAAGCCCAGGCAGGTGTTAGCAATGCTGACAAACTGAAAAGTTTCTTGCTGTCCTGTAAACTACTTCGTTCTCAGGAGATTTCCAGGTCTGAGTTTGTTGGGCTTTGCTAGTTTTAAGGGTCAAAGCCTTCTAATGGCTTTCAACTTGAAGATTTCTAGGATACACAGGACCATCTCTAAGAGGAAAGTAAAGAGAAAATAATACAATTATGTATCTGTCATCCCAAAAGCATTCTGAGCTTCCTTAGGAGCTTAAGGGACAAAATAAATTCAAAAGGTAAACCCAAAGGCTTTTTCAAATTCACTGTAGGGACAGACTAATCTGGTCTGTGTTAGCAGCTCTGGAATGAGCTAATTATAGTGTCCCCTATTCTGCCAAAACACTATCTAGAACTTGCTTCATTTCCCAAGAGGTTTCCCTACCCTGTTCCCCAGCAGCAGGAGAAGCAGCAGCCAAGTAAGACAAGTATCTATCTCCCAAATGATCAGCCTCTACCTTGTTACTGGGTGTCTGGAAGAACCCCTAGGTAAACCCTACAGGTTTCACTTTATCTCTACCAACCATGCAAGGTAACACACTGCAAGCCAAAGCCTTTCTAAGGTTTTCCTTTCCCTCAGGTGCTGGCAATTCTAAACTGCAGAAGAGAAAGTTTTAAGTTCTTTGCAGAAGTCAAGGTCACTTGTGAGAGTGTCCCTGCTTGGATGAAAGGACTGGGGCTCTCTCAGCACAGCAGTTTCTCAGTTTAAATGGCCAAGTTATCCAGAACCCAAACTACTGGCCACTTGACATTGGAAGCACCATTACCTGCAGCAGTACTCTTACTATCCCAAAGGCAACAAATGCCAAATAAAGGGTCCCAAAGAACAAGAGTTAGTTCCTGGGTAGAGTATACTTAAGATCAATAGCAAAACCCAGGCAAGCAGGTAGTATGACTGGTCATGTGACCTAGGCATTACTACCTCTTGCCTAGCGTCTTCACTTATTGGCCGGCAGATGGGTGGAAAAACCTTTCAGGTTCTTGCTCCAATCATATGTGACAATCATGCAGAAGGTTTTAGAAGTGCCCCACCCCATCCTAGCTCCTCCTATATAAAGAGTAAGTACAAGCGTCCCAAGGACAAAGAGGACCCGAAGGACCCACTCTTCCAGCAGAAACTGCTGCGACGTGGTCGCTAAAAGGCTTAAATAACCGGGTTGGACAGATGGAAACAGGCAGCTCAGGAACGGACATGGCCCTTCTCCCTATAGAGGCGAAGAGATGAGCCACAGCTCGGGCTCTGGCCCGGAGACAGAGTGAGCACGTTTCTTCACCCCCGCCCCCTCCACGAAACACTCTTCCCCGAACTCCAGCGGACGCCACACCCCGGCCCCTTCTTTCTCCGGGGCCACGCGTCCCTGCCCCCTCCACTTGAAACCCGCGGGGTTACGGCAGGGTCGGGCCTCCTCGCCCGCGCGAGACTGCAGGCCGGGGCGGGCAGCGCGCGCCTCACCACCCCCGGAGCCCGCAGGGAAGCGCAGCACATGGCCCCGGGCGCTGCGCGAGGG
>NW_007055656.1:40232-45169 GCF_000164805.1 Carlito syrichta | reverse complement strand
CAGGTTGAAAGGAGGCGGCCGAGGGAAAGGGTAGACGAACCGGCGGCGGCGCCCAACCCGGGGTCCTCAGCCAGGCCCCGCCCACTGTCCAGAACGGATCCCGCCCCCCCCCGGGGGACTCGCTCGGAGCTCGGCCATTGGCCCGGCATGGACGGGGGGCGGGACCTGAGCCGTTGACAGCTGTCGTGGCGGGGAGGATTGGGCGGCCCGGATTAGGCTAATGAAGGGCCTTCGGGCGGCGGGAGGGGGGGTGCAGGTGGCCAAGTAGGTGCCTGAGAATTCGGTGAACTTCTTGGCTTTTACTTTTGCCCTTAGCACATCTGGGGTTACTTCTGAGTTGAATGCTAAAGAAAAAGCTTCAGGACTCGACCTTTGAAGGTCCTTGGGCGCCAAGTCCTTAATATGCTATCACGGAAACATCCCGTCTGCTCCTCCTGCCCCCTTGGCGAGCTTTCTCGAGGAATGTCTTTGGTTAATGACTTCACGGCCATGGCGGTGATATCATGTGGATGGCAGGCTATGATGTCAGAGTTCACTGCTTGGTGGAGAGCATTTGAGGTCAGCAGAGGCCATGGCATCATAGATACTAACAGACCCCGAGAGAAAAGCGAATATCCAGTGCTTTTTGAGCTGTTCGATCTGTGTGTAATGCCTGGACTTCCAAGTCCTACAGTCACCCCCTTAATATGAAGGTTTACAGAGCAGGCCGGAGCCTCTGGGTCCTGGGTCACTGCCACTCCAGTCCTGCAACTCCATCCGGCCAGCCCACCCCACATGGAGCCACATGATCAGGAGCTACAGGGACTCTTTTGGTCACATCGCTCTCATAGGCCTCTGGGCCACTTCTCCTACTTGGCTGATGGTACTCTCTTATTCTGTGCTCCCCAGAGACCATTAAGTGACTCATGGCACTAAAGCAATCTACACCACTCTGACTCCTATGGGTAGACAAGACTTCAGGACCTTTGTACCTCCCTAAGCCTGTTGTCATTGACCCAAGGGCAGAGGGGAGCTGACCCAAGGAGCAGCGCACCTTATCTACAAACCCCCAGCCCCAAGTGAACTGCCCTTTTATCTCACCACACAGCAGCAAACAAAGTTCAGTGGTTTTGGTACCCATCTAAAGCCAGGTTTAGATAGACTTTGTTTATAGAGACTTTAATGTGTAGCTTGAACTTGGAAAAAGAGAAAGCAAGCCCCTATTTTGTCTTCTCAAGTTTCCTCCTACCCAGCTTCACACCTAACAACCAATGCCTCTCTGGCTTGGGGATCAGATAGGTAGGTCTTAGGGAAAAAAAACTTCACAAAGAGAAGCCACACAATATTGCAGAGGAACAGTGACCTCAGCTACCTCCCCGGTGACTTCAAAGTTCCAGTGATCAATATCTGCTCCCAATTTAGCATCTCACAGAGGATTTCCTCGTAACCCTCGAATAGTCTGACCTGGTTCTTAACCTCTGGTTAATTATCCACAGAGACTAGCCAGCAGAGCAGAGGGCTGAACTCCACTGTCCAAAGAGACAAGCAGCATCCTCAGGATGAGACTACCAAAGGGACGACTGAGTGGCCAGAGGATAACCTGTTTTGGAGCTTTAGTGATTGGAGGGAAGGTGAGGAACAGCCATGGCTCTAAGCCTCTTGATATTAGGTCTCGGAGCCTAGTGTCATGAGGACTTAATGGACTGGTTTTGAAGTTGTCCAATCCTTACATCCGTTTCCATTCATATGGAGAACTCAGGGACTGAAGGGGCTACATGGGATCTCCCAGGAGCTGGCTTAGTTTCTTTCTGAACACTCACAGAGAGGTGGAGAGAATATTAAGGGAGGAGGATTGGCATGAATAAAGCAGCAAGTGAGCTCTAGGCCCAAATACAGGGAAGTGCCTGGGAACTAGAAGTAGCAAGGGAAAGCTGAGCATTGAGGTCATCGTGACCTTGGAAGGACCTCTTTAAAATGGACAGGGGCAATGGTGCCCCCTGGTGGCCAAGGACAAATGGGAGGATGCAGCCTAAATTTCTGACATCTACATGGGTAAACCAAACTTTGTATTTCATAGATAATACCTAAAATTTATTATTTATCATTTCCAGATACTATCTAAATGTGATACATGCATTAATTAGTCCTTATACCAACTCTAAGATACATAAGTAACATCAGTATCTCTAAAAAAGTGGAAGCTAAGACTTAGGTGAAGTATCCCGTTCAGTGTCATAGCTCATAATTGTTAGATAGAATTCAGACTGCGCTTGGCCTCACTCCAAAGCCTATGTCTTAACTAGTAAGCTGTATTATTTATATGATGATTGACTGAATTATCAGCTCCAACTGAGTAACCAAAAATTTGAGTCATTATCAATTGCCTACTGGGGATATTAACTCAATGTGTTGCTATATTTAAAGATATCTTAAGCCAAGCAAGGCAGCATGTGCCTGTAGTCCCAGTTACTCGGAGAGCGAGGCAGAAAGATCACTTGAGCCAGGGAGTTTGAGGTTGTAGTGCAGTATGATTGCACCTGTGAATAACGAGTGCACTCCAGACAGGGCAACATAGTAAGACCCTGTCTCTAAAAAGATAAACAAAAATAAAAGATAAGGAACTTTGGCTGGGCATGGTGGCTCAAGCCTGTAATCCTAGCACTTTGGGAGGCCAAGGCGAGAGGACTGCCTGAGCCAAGGGGTTCGAGACCAGCCTGGACAATGGGACAACTTGGTGAGACCTCGTCTTTACATGATCAAAAAATTAGCCAGAGGTGGTAGTGTGTGCCTGTAGTTCTGGCTACTTAGAAGCCAGAGGCGGAGGGATTGCCTGAGCCTGTGGGTCGATGCTGGGGTGGGTGGCCATGAAGGTGCCACTGCACTCCAGCCTGGACGGAGACAGAGTAAGACTCTGACTCAAAAAAAAAAAAACAAAAACAAAACGCCAGGCTCAGTAGCTCAGCCTGTAACCCCAGCACTTTGGGAGGCCAAGGTGAGTGGACTGCCTGAGACTGAGGGTTTGAGACCAGCCGGGGCAACTTGGTGAGACCTTGTTTCTACAATAAATAAAAAATTAGCCCGGGCATGGTAGTGCACACCTGTAGTTTCGGCTACGTGGATAGCTGAGGTGAAAGGATTGCAGGAGCCCAGTAGGTCGAGGCTGGGGTGGCCATGAGTATGCCACTGCACTCCAGCCTGGGTGACAGAGTAAGACTCCAACTCAAAACAAAACAAAAACAAGTGCTGGGCTATAAAAATTTGTTATGGTGGACTTCCAGAGGGTTCAGATAAATTCATGGATTATTTATTATATGATTAAGAGATGTGAAAAATGTATCCCCTAAACTGAAGATCAAGTCAAAAGGATAACTTCCACCCTTTCCTATGTAAGACATATCCGTGTACAAATGGCAGATTCGGCGCATCAGGCTGAGCCACTGAGCCCAGCCTCTTTTTTTTTTTTGAGTTGGAGTCTCACTCTGTCGGCAGACTGGAGTGCAATAGCCACTCCCGGCCACCGCAGCCTTGACCTGCTGGGCTCCGGCAATCCTTCTGCCTCAGCCTTCCAAGTAGCTGGAACTACAGGCACGCGCTACCATGCCCAACTAATTTTTTGGTTTGTTGTAGAGATGAGGTCTTGCCAAGTTGCCCAGGCGGGTCACGAACCTGCGGGCTCAGGCAATCCGCTCACCTCAGTCTCCCAAAGGTGCGGGATTACAGGCTGAGCCACCGAGCCCGGCTCAAATGGCAGATTCTTGACTGGAGAGGTCTTAACTGCTCTGCCTTGACAAAAAAGCAAGGTGCATCACAAGTAACTTGTTACTGATTAACACTACATGTATTTAATTATTAAAACTTATAGCCAGTCGTGGTGGCTCATGCCAGCACTTTGGGAGGCAGAAGCAAAAGGATTACCTGAGTCCAGGGGTTTGGATTAGCCTGGGCAACTTGGCAAGACCTCGTCCCTACAATAAATCAAAAAATTAGTCAGGCCGGACTTGGTGGCTCAGCCTGTAATTCCACGCTCTGGGAGGCTGAAGTGAGTAGACTGCCTAAGCCCGTGGGTTCGAGACCCGCCTGGGTAACTTGGTGAGACCTCATCTCTACAATAAATCAAAAAATTAGTCAGGTGTGGTAGCGCGTGCCTGTAGTTCCAGCTACTTGGAAGGCTGAGGTGGAAGGATCGCCGGAGCCTAGCAGGTCGAGGCTGCGGTGGCTGGGAGCGGCCACTGCACTCCAGTCTGGGTGACAGAGTGAGACTCCAACTCAAAAAAAAAAAAATAGTCAGGAGTGGTGGCATGGCACACGCCTATAATTCCAGCTACTTGGGGAGGTGAAGCAGAAGAATGCCCTGAGCCCAGCAGGTCAAGGCTGTGGTGGCTGTGAGTTTGCTACTGCACTCCAGCCTGGGCCACAAAATAAGACTCTACTCAAAAAATAAATAAGCTAGGTTCGGTGGCTCAGCCTGTAATCCCAGCACCTTAGGAGGCCAAGGGGAGTGGATTGCCTGAACCCACAGGTTCGAGACCAGCCCAGGCAAATTGGTGAGACCTCGTCTCTACAATAAACAAAAAAACAAAATTAGCTGGGTGTGGTAGTGCATGCCTGTAGTTCCGGCTACTTGGAAGGTTGAGGTGGAAGGATTACCAGAGACCAGCAGGTCGAGGTTGCGGTGGCCGGGAGCGTGCCACTGCACTTCAGTCTGGGTGATGGAGTGAGATTCCAATTTAAAAAATAAAAATCATAATGAAAAAATAAATAAATACATAAATAAATGAATAAAATAAAACTTGTGAATCATTTGTTTTGTGAATAAAAGCAGTTTCAAGTTTTCTATAAGAATACTCTCAGCCGAGCTCGGTGGCTCAGCCTGTAATTCCGCGCCTTTGGGAGGCTGAGGTGAGTGGATTGCCTGAGCCCGCGGGTTCGAGACCCACCTGGGCAGCGAGACCTCATCT
>NW_007055656.1:19967-39910 GCF_000164805.1 Carlito syrichta | reverse complement strand
GACCTGCTGGGATCCAGCGATCCTTCCGCCTCAGCCTTCCAAGTAGCCGGAATTACAGGCGCGTGCTACCACGCCCGGCTAATTTTTTGATTTATTGTAGAGATGAGGTTTCGCCTGCCCAGGCAGGTGTCGGACCCACGGGCTCAGGCAATCCACTTTCCTCAGCCTCCCAAAGGCGTGGGATTACAGGCTGAGCCACTGAGCCCGGCTTAATTTTTCTTAATTTACTGAAGAGATGAGGTCTCGCCAAGTTGCCCAGGTTGGTCTCGAACCCCTGGATTCAGGCAGTCCTCTCGTCTCCACCTCCCAAAAAGTGCTGGGATTACAGATGTGAGCCACTGCTCTTGGCAGGACACAGCACTTCTTATGGCTGATGGAAGAAGATGAAATTAACACCAGGATCAGTTTAGTTGACAGCTAACATCAGAGTGCTTGCTCTAAGCTAGTTAATATGTTAAGATTTCACAGGGATTTGTGGTACAAGAAAGCTCTGATGAGTACATTTATCAAATGTGCCAAGCTTAGTGGAAGGTCTTATTAAGAGAAAAAAGACTTAAGACAAAAGCTACTCTACAGCTATATTAGATTACATTGGCACTTGGGAAAGTTAGCTTATAGAGTCAGTTTTGCCACTAAATACAGAACATCAAGTTCTGTGTTTCTCTGGGCCTCAGTTTTCTTATCTGTAAGATAGGTAGAGGTACGGGGTACAGTGGCTCACACCTGTAATCCCAGCACTTTGCGAGGCAGAGACAAGAGGTTGCCTGAGTCACAGGTAACATCATCTCTACAAAAAAAAAAAAAAATTAGCGGGGCATGGTGGCACACGCCTGTGGTTCCAGCTACTTGGAAGGCCGAGATGGAAGGATCACTTGAGCCCAGCAGGCCAAGGCTGCAATGGCTGTGAGCATGCCAGTGTACTCCAGCCTGGGCTACTTGATGAGACCTCATCTCTACAATAAATCAAAATCATTAGTCCAGTGTGGTAGCATGTACCTGAAGTTCTCGCTACTTGGAAGGCAGAGGCAGAAGGATCGCCTGAGCCCAGCAGGTCGACTGGGGTGACCGTGAGCATGCCACTATACTCCAGCCTGGGCAGCAGAGACTCCAACTCAAAAAAAAGAAAAAAACAAAAACAAAAAACGGGCAGAGGTGAACTAGATGACCTCCAAAGTTCCTTTAGATTCTAAAATGCTATCATTTAGCCGGGCTCGGTGGCTCAGCCTGTAATCCCTCACTTGGGGAGGCTGAGGTGAGTGGATTGCCTGAGCCTGCGGGTTCGAGACGCGCCTGGGCAACTTGGCGAGACCTCATCCCTACAATAAATCAAAAATTAGCTGGGTGTGGTAGCGCGTGCCTGTAGTTCCAGCTACTTGGAAGGCTGAGGCGGAAGGATCACCGGAGCCCAGCAGGTCGAGGCTGCGGTGGCTGGGAGCGTGCCACTGCCCTCCAGTCTGGGCAACAGAGACTCCAATTGAAGAAAAAAAAATGCTATCATTTTTTAAATATTTGAAATGTTTATTCAAATGTACTCAAGGCAATCCTGGGACAGAGACGTTCCATTCCAAACCCCGAGACAGCAATACCTTAGGGTGTTTAAGAATTTTCCAAAATAAGGCATCCTTTAGGTTTTCATCCCTTGCCCCAGTATAAAATCTCTACACACATAAAGCGGGGACAGACTTATGGTCCAGATTGACAATGGTTAGTGACAGAGACAGGAAAGATATACTTTATTGTTGCTGCTGGCATCAAATCTAAAAGTTTAGGCTAGCAAGAATGCCTTTCATAAATAACATTCCTTACCTCATCTGTCCCTATCCAATAAAGCCCTTACTTCTCAGCTGAGTTGGTCACATCCATTTTCCCCTTCCTGTCTCTGCTCTTGCTGGTCCCTCCATCTGGAAGGGCAGGGAGGGAAGAATAACGCATGTCCATTATTTCCTTCGAGACCAAGCCCAGTTTCATCAACAAGAATATAAGGAATTTTGAGAGTCCTATGCTACCTTACACTCATGTTTCCGAGTTTATTCATAGAGGTTATTCTCCTGCATAATGAGATTGTAAACACATGGTATTGAGTAGGCACTGAATAAATGCTTTTCTAGTTTATGAGTAGGCAGAATCTTAGAAGGTAAAAGAATAAAAGGTTCAGGCTCCTCCTATCTTTGTCCCACACCAATCCCAAAACTTTTTTCCCTTCTGTTTTCTTTCCTGTCTGTAATCCCCTATCTTCAAACTTACTGTAAGAGCTGATTGCAGGCATGAAAAGACAACACAGTTTGTATTTTTGGTTTCTTATTTTTTCAGTTCATTTCAGTAAAAACATAATATAAAAGGCATTGCCACCATCTTCCCCTCCTGGGGGTGATCCATCAAGCCAGTCTGGGCTGCTCCAGGGGTTCATAGCTCATCGTGAGATATGTGCAGGGCATGGTCACATAGATCTGCAAATAGCACAGAACAATTTAAAGGAAAATGCTACTCTCATACTGATATACGCCACTATCTAGAACATTCCCCAAACCAAACTAACGCACACACCAGCCACCATTCTTCAGAACATATGCTTATAAATGATAACACATCCCTACTGCCCTCTCACCTGTAATCTCAGGTCAGGGGGCCACAAATTCTGAAAGCTAACAGAAAGAGAATGGAGAGGAACAACCGAAGTCCCTAAGCCAAGGGAAATGGAAGCCAGCTCTTGAGCTAATATCAGGATTTCCGGGGTGGGGGTGGGGATGGGTGGGATACAGAATATGCTGGGTTCTACAGGGCTATGAGAACGGAACAGGAGATTCAGTGGGGAGAGCTTACCTGTTCGCTTACTACAAAGTTTATCTTTTACATTGTCAGCCTCTCGGGAAAAGAATTCAATGAGTTCATCTTCGTATTCCTCCACAATGCTCTCACACTGCCAACCCAATGGAGAAAAAAGTGACTCAGGGAAACAAGAGGCCTCCTACCTCCACCTCCAAAGAGGAGGACAAGGATACCGACCCAACTCTGTACTTGGGTCCTCCAACAACTCCCTTAATTTCCGAGAACCATCTACCCAATCCAATAGCTCACCGCAAACTTGAGGGTGCCGCTGATATCTGAATCAATCCGGATGCCTTGCAGGTCCAATTTGTTGGATTCTCCATCCCGGCCCACTACACGAACGTAGTTCTTGCGGTGGGTAGAAGGGTCAATCTGTTCCCCATACTCCTTCATCCGGTCACATATCTCCTCTAGCAGCTCTGTGAGGTGGGCCTCTGAGCGGGCATAAGGCACCTAGAAATGTCCTCAACCTTGGGTCACTCTCTTCTACCTCTGTACATTAGTGATTTACATCCTTACTTTTTCTTCCAAATCTAGCTCAATAAACCTATCCCCAAAAGCCTTTCCTAATTAAAGACAGTATGGTTTATTTGTATACTTTCAAAGTACTCTCAGATATATGATCTTCTTTTACCTCATTATACAGTCCTAAGAAATAAGACAGGTGATTGATGATGGGTCACGCCTTTAATCCCAGCACTTGGGAGGCCAAGGTGAGAGAATTGCCTGAGCTAAGGGTTCGAGACCAGCCTGGGCAACTTGGCGAGACCTCATCTCTACAATAAATTAAAAAAATTATCCGGGCATGGTAGCACGCGCCTGCAGTTCCAGCTACTTGGAAGGCTGAGGCGTAAGGATCACCGGAGCCCAGCAGGTCGAGGCTGCGGTGGCCAACAGCGGCCACTGCACTCCAGTCTGGACAATAGAGTGAGACTCCAACTCCAAAAAAAAAAAAAAAGACTAGTCAAGTGTAGTAGTAAGAAGGGGGAGTTTTTTTTTTTTGTAGAGACAAGGTCTCACAGTGTTGTCTAGGTTGGTCTTAAACTCCTGACCTCAAGCAATCCTCCTGCCTTGGCCTCCCAAAGTGCTGGGATTATAGGCATGAGCTGCTGTGTCCAGCCTATATTCTTTGCCTTTGAATTTCCTTAATTCTTACCAATGAGGGTAACACTTTTTTGTATTAAAATGAGTCATACCTGCGCTCACTAAGAACAGCATCAGAGAGAGAGTGTAGGCTCTGAGGATAACTATTAAAGTACTTGACAGCACCATAACCTTAATGTTTCTTTATATACTGCACACTAAGTACAGCTTTATATACGTGTGTTATATTTTCAAATATATGTCCTAATATTTTAAAATAAGTTTCCAGATTATGAGAATAAGACTTTTTTTTTTTGAGTTGGACTCTCACTCTGTCACCCTTGCTAGAGCGCAGTGGCATGCTCATGGCCACCACAGTCTTGACCTGCTGAGCTCAGGTGATCCTTCCACCTCAGCCTTCCAAGTAGCTGGAACTACAGGCACTTGCCACCACGCCCAGCTAATTTTTTTTTTAAATTGTAGAGAAGACAAGGTCTCACCAAATTGCCCAGGCTGGCCTGGAACCCCTGGACTCAGGCAATCCTCTCACCTAGGCCTCCCAGCGTACTGGGATTATAGGCTTGAGTCACCACGCCCCACCACTGAGGATAAGACCTTTTATTCTTTTTTGAAAGAATGTTTCTTTGTATACCACAGGGCTACAGTAAAAACATGAGTTATACATAGGGATGGGCTGATCAAGACTCCCTGTCTGCTAACACATTCTACAGAAGAAGAAACAACCACAGTATTAAGATCTGAAGCCAGGAAGCAAAGGCAGAGAGCATAAGCCTCTAGTCTCTTTCAAATGAGACAGAGCTCAGTCTTTTAGATAGGTCTTAGGGTCTGATTCTTCATTTCTACTAAACCAAGGTCTTTATTTAGTTGAGTTCGCATTCAAAGTCAGAGTGAATTACTCTATTTGGGGGAACAGTAACAGTTACCTCCACCACTGACTGGCTGCCATCAGGATTGATCCGGAAAGATCCCATCTGAATGGTCTTCTTGGGATCCACCTGGGCAATTTCCCATTCTAGTTCGTCCACCAGAGCCCTGCAAGCTGGTGGAAGGGGAGAGAACGGGGGCAAGGAATAGGGTGGGAGGTGAATGGGCTCAACCCAGGGATTCCCATTCATCCTTCTCCCAGGCCTTGGATCTCACGCCCTCCCCAGGCTGCGTCCTCCCACTTCTTCTCTTTGTGCCTCTACCTCCACAGTGTAGATCCTGGCTCCTCCGAGCCCAGGCAGTTCCCAGCAGGGCCCCCAGAAGCAGGGCCAGCCAACCCCAGCCTTTCTTCTTGAGCATGATGGGGTAGCTCCACCTGGATTTGGGTGGGAATAAAACATAGGTGTGAGAAGACGACTCCATCTTTCCCCCGCTTACCCGTCCCCCCACCCTCCCCGCAGGACTTTCAAAGGCCTCAGTGTGGCTCTGGCTCTACCTCCCAGGGAATGGCCGGGACACAAAGGGGCTCTGTCCCGGCGCTAGATGGCTGCGACTCCCCGGGCGGTGTGTGGAGCGCGATCCCAGGCCTCGGGCCTCAGGCCCAGACACTACGTCGACAGGTGAGGCCCCAGGTGCTGGTCTTGCGGCACGAGATACCCACGGCCCACAGGGCTGTGTGGCCGCCACAGAAAGGACGCTGGCGTAGACGCGAGGACGACGAGCACTGGGGAGCCCCAGCGAGGAGGACATGCGCCACGGGGCCTGTGTGTACCCTGCACCCCCCACCTCTAGCCTACAAGTGAATGCTCGAGCCGACAGCCCCCTTCCAAAACTCCGCCACTGCTTCGCTCTGTCCACCCCAGCCCCGGGCGCGGCCGCCCGCGTCCCACCTCTGCTCCCGGGGCCGCCGCCGTGGCCCGGGCGCTGCAATACCGCCGGACGCTCACTTTGGCCCCGGTGGCCCGAAACTGCACCTGGCTGAGGGCTGTCCGGGCTTATCCGGAGCACTTCGCTGCCTTCCAGACACCGGTGCCCGGCGACCGCCCCGACCCGGCTGCCGGACCCCAAGTGACGCCGAAGCGGGGATCGGGTGCACGGCCGTGCGAGCCCCCACCGCGCGCCGACCCCGACCCGCCCCTCCAAACTCTCGCGCGAGCAGGCAGCCCAGGAGCGGCTCCGAGGCAGCAAGGACCCCGGTCGCCCGCCGAAGGACCCAGACTTGCGTGGCGAACAGCTCCACGTGGCCACCAGGGGTCAGCCAAAGAATAGGAGTGGTCTGAAGCGAGGACGGAGCCGGCGTGCTGCAGGGAGCGGCCCGGCGCGCGCGCGCGCATCGGCCTAGGTGGGCCAGGACCTCCCGAACGGTGCGCCGCGGCCGTGAGCAGCCCAGGTTCCCGGACACGGGAAACTACGTCTCCCAGGAAGCACCGCAGCGCCAGGCCTGCCCTGGCCACAGCTCCAGGTCTCAAGATACCCTGGGAGTTGTAGTTTGTCAGCTTACAGTTAACGGGAATCCATCCTATCACCTTCCTATCTCTGACTCAGGCTATGAGGCAGCTACAGCAAAGATCTAACACTGTCCAGGAAAGGCATATAGTCCTCCCATGTCCCGTAGCTTTGGATTCCAGAGCTTTGCCTTCATTTTCAGGTGGGGATTTGAACACAATCTTAGTTTTTCCAGTCACAACAGGAAGCCAAAACAGAGGAGAGGACTGAAGTCAGAGGACACACGCTAGCTCTCTAACAAGACGGATTATAGAAAACATTTTTGCTTTTATTTTATAAAACATGCGGTTTAAAACAAAATTTTAAAAAACAAAACATGGGACAGGAGAGTGGATGGAAGACAGATGCTTCTCAGCTGTCAGCAGGAATAAAGGAAGCCAGCAGCTAAGCTTTGTCCAGGATCCAAAGGCCCTTTTGGCAACGGGATTGGCAACATTGGTTTGTGTGGGCCACCACGACCCTAAGTACTGGACCCTCCAGGCATCCCTCAAGCAGTTGGTAGTTTGAGCTAAGTCTTGAGCTACCATTGTATCCTCTGTCACTGACCAGGACTGCAATCCCCAGTCAGCTAGGAACTAAGAGTTTTGGTTCCAGGAGCTTCTATGCTTGGATATTAATCACCCAGGATATTTATTATGAATACCAATTCCTTTCCATCTGGGTCAATTTGAGATTCTGTTTGTGACTCACTATTTTGCAAAGGATGAAGAAGGAATCTGGCTTCTAGAACCTTTGTAACAATGCTGTTGCATTCCGGTTATAAATAGCACCATCTGTAGACCCTGAGCAGGTCCAATTCTGGAAGTGGACAGGGAATAGCTAACTTGGGACGCCACCTCCCAGTTCTGGGGCCACAGAACACTAAGGGAGAGGGCGGTGGTTCTTTGGGAGAGGGGAGGTCAGAGCGCCAGCACTGAGGAGAAGACAGCTGCATCTGTCAGAGACAAAACCAAGAGCATGACTCTTACTGCAAGTGGAGAAAAAGCACCCTCTCATAGTCATCAAGGAAAAATGCAAGAGACAAGAGGGCTTGGACCTCCCCTAAGCATTTTAGAACGGGCAAGAGGAAATTATAGGACCAACGGAGAGTTTCAGTAATAAAACGGATTTCAATAAATGTTAAGAGGATTGAGTGCTTTGTAAACTGTTAAGTGCTTTACAAATATAGGGCAGGGCAGGCACTGTTATCATCATCATCATTATTATTGTGATGGGTATAATCTCCATATATGCAATCAAAATTCACCCAGTCCAGTTTCTCTTGTCCCATCCCAGATCTTACTCTTGGGACTTGTCTGGCCCTCAGGCTCAGGCACCTTCCAGTCCATCTTTCGGCCCTTCTCGTAAAGACCCTTGAGCACCTTGTGGAAAGACTCAGGCTCAGTGCCATTCTTGCTTAGCTCCAGATACTTTCGGTAGAGCTGAAGGGCTGTGCGAGCATCCTCAATACTGTCATGGGTCTCCCCTTGAATCTTCAGGTCTAGGGTAAGTAGAGGTGGAACAGTTTGGGACTTAGTAAAGGGAAGTAGGAACATGTCCCTCCACTCCAACTCCTGACTTCCAGAAAACAATAAAAAACCAGACTGCCCTTAAGGAAAAGAGTCAAGACCTTTCCTAGTTGCACAGAAAAGATACTAACGCTAATTAAATCCATTAGTAGAGCACGGCACAGTGGCTTGCGCCCGTAGTCCCAGCACTTTGGGAGGCTGAGGTGAGAGGACTGCCTGAAACCACGGGTTTGAGACCAGCCTGGGCAACATGGCAAGACCTCGTCTTTACAATAAATAAAAAAATTAGCTGGGCATGGTGGCGTATGCCTGTGGTTCCAGCTACTTGGAAGGCTGAGGCGGAACGACTGTCTGAGCCCAGCAAGTTGAGGCTGCGATGGCTGTGAGTGTGCCATTGCACTGCACTGCACTGCGACAGAGTAAGACTCTAACTCAAAAAAATAAAAATAAATAAATAAATAAAATCCGTTAGTGACTCTCACCACTAACTCAGAATCTTCCCTTCTCCCACTTAGTCCTTCAACACTTTCCCTGCTCTTAATGTACATCGTGGGGACCTACAAGGCAGAGCAACTCACCTAGGAAGTACCAAGCAAGGAATCGCAGGGAAATCATTCGTTTTCGGGGCATGTGGAACAGGTAGACAGTGTCAAGGACTTGGTCCTTGGGCACCTGGCAAGGATAAAAGAGTGGCAGACTGAAGGTAAAGGATCTATAAGTTATCATTCTCCAAAAGCACGATGTATACCCTGAGCATCCCACCCTCAAAAGAAAACTCTTCAATGAGCCCTGTCCAAACCATGAGGTTGATGACCCGGAAGTCCTTCTGCAGGCCATGACCCACAAACTTGACTCCAATGTCAATGAGAAAACGAAGTTTTAAGTAAGTAGACTTGAGAGTTGTGAGGTGCTTAGAGGAAATTTTGGCATCCAGGTCTCCAGGCTTTATCCCAGAGTACTGAGTCAAGTAATCCACCACCTAGGATTAGAGAAGAAGACAAGCCACTCAGAAGTAAGGTGCAGAGTCTCCTCCCATTATTCTCCTCTGGATTCTTGAGCACTCTACATAAGCACAGGGTCTGCCTCACTTGCACCTCCATATCCTAGTACCTGCTCTTGGGTGGAGATGTAGTCATCAATGAAGGGGATACCCTCATTGGGTCCCTGGCCCCTAACACAGGTAATCCTTGCTACTGACATCTGGCTTGGTTTAATAGTGGACTTGGTACCATCACTGCGTAACTCTGCTTCTTCCTACATGAGAAGAGTTAATAAGGAAATCAGAGACATGCTTATAGCTCCTAATATCTGCAAGATTCTATCCCAATGTCCCATCCTTTTGGTCTTGGTTACCTCATTAAGGGTGACAAACTCAGCATCCAGACCCACTAGGTCCCCAACCTGTGGCATCTCATTCAGCATCAGTGGAATAAAGGTAGTATGTGTTTTCCGCTGCTTCCGTGCCAGTGACGCTTCAGCCAGCAGGACACTTGCCTCAATAGGGTTCTTGACTGGAAGGGAGAATGCAGATCACAAAGCACTGGGATAGGGAAGTGACCAGGGTTCAAGCCCAGGGTAGCTAATTGAGACTCTGGATCTACCCTCAATAATCAAAGCATGTGAGTAAAAAGATCACATCTGATGAATGGGACAGGTAGACAGAGCAGGTCAAATCAGAAAATTATCAATAAATATGCTAAGAAAAAGCTAGGAAGACCATAGAGAAGAAATAATAAGATTTTCACTTTAGATCTTAGTTTAGAAAATCCAGAAAAATAAGGTTACAGAAAAACTATGGTTTAAAGGTACCAAACAGAGGCTGGGTGTGGTGGTTCATCCCTATAATCTCAGCACTTTGGAAGGTTGAAGTAGGAGGATTGCTTAAGCCCAGAAGTTGAAGCCAAGCCTGGGGAACATAGCGAGACCTCATCTCCAAAAATAAATAAATAAAGTTACCAAACAAGGACTCAGTAAGGAGCTCATCTCCAAAAGAAGAGATCTTCACTTTGGGGATGAGAATGGTTAGACTCAAAATCATAACTAAGCCATTTTTATTTTTTGGTTTTTTTTTTTTTTAAAGAAGCAAGGTCCTCACCAGGTGGGGTAGTTCATGCCTATAATCCCAGCATTTTGGGAGGCAGAGGCAAGAGGATTGCCTGAGCCCATGGTTTTGAGACCAGCCTGGGCAACTTGACGAGACCTGGGTAACTTGGTAAGACCTCATCTCTACAATGAATTAAAAAAAAATTAGCTGGGTGTGGCGTTATGCACCTGTGGTTCCAGCTACTTGGGAGGCCGAGGCAGAAGGATCTCCTGAGCCCAGTGGTCAAGGCTGCAGTGACCATGAGCATGCTACTGCACTCCAGCCTGGGCAACAGAGTGAAACTCCGACTCAAAAATAAAAAATAAAAATAAAAAAACAAGGTCTTGCTCTGTTGCCCAGGCTGGATTTCAGTGGCATAATCAAAGCTCACTACAGTTTCCAACTCCTGGGCTTAAGCAGTACTTCTACTTCACCCTCTCAAGTAGTTGAGACTACAGGTGCATGTCACCATACCATTTTGATCAAACTTCCTCCCTCACCCCTTTCCCACTCCACTCTGAGGATTTCCAGCTTCTAAGTTCAAGGTCTGGTAAGCAAGAATCTCTTCAGTACTCCCAGGAATATTAACACTGGTTACCAATCCCAAATATTGACAAGTGAGGTCCCAGATGTCATCCTGAAGCCCAATATCAACTACCCACACCCTTGGGTCTACTATGTGCCACTCACTGTTCAGGTTGTATCTGGAATTGAGATTCCTTTTGACATAGTAAAGGATAGCAGGTACTTTCCAATTCATGTCAAACTGCACCGCTTCATGCTACAGAAGAGAAAAAGCACTCTTGGCCCACATACATGCCCCTTTTTCCTTTTCCCCAAGTCAGGCAGAGACCAGGACTCAGGTACTATTTTTAACTCAGCTAATGTTTTTTATCCTGAGAAACCCTTCCTTCCCCCTCGAATCTGCCTGGCATTCTTTAGGGCCCCAAGGATGAGAATGCTAACAAAAGGGAACACGAAAGGGGGAAGCAAACATGTTGCAACTAACCTTATCAATAGGTTCAATAAGAAAGTCGTTAAATAGATACCACTGCTGGTGAGTAACACCCTGTGAGGATACAGAGAGAGACAGTGGAGTTGCAAACTGACAGCTGAACACTTCTGTCTCAGACTCAAGAACAAACCTGGGACGCCACTGTGGCCATCCTAGGAATGTCCCTGCCCTGTACCACCTCACTCACCTCCTTGCGCTGGTGGTAGGTCTCTCCAACTTTGATGTGAGCCACCAGGCTGCCCCCTGTGCGTGAGTCCAGGATGTGTACCACAGTAGCCATCAGGTCATACACATAGACACCATGCTCCTCCTCTGCCCTGGCTGGGCCCCACTGTGAGGGGGGTACCCAGGCTGCTAAGCTAAGTTTAAGGGTGGGGAAGGAAGGGGAACAGGGACGGGGCCAGGGAGTTGGGGGTACAGGGTGGGTTACCTTCATCCTAGCTCATCTATGACTCCCACCACTGAATTGAGTCATCTGGAAAATCCCACACTGGTAACTATTAGGCTGGATTCCCTTCCTTCTCTCTCTGCCAAGGTCCACCTTCCCCCTGCCCTGCTTCACCTTCTGCCCAAACTTCTCGCCCTTATTCCCATTCCTCTTCCCAGATTTTCAACAACCTGCAACTCATCCCCATCAGTCCAATTGCAAACATCCAATCCTTTGTTCTTGGTCATCTTCATGCGAATGGAAAACGGAAGCCAGACGTTCTTCAACTCCTCAACGGAAGGACACAGCAGCAAACCCTCTGGACTCCCTAGCTCCTTCCTATGAGGTCAGAAGAATTGGAAATTTGTTTCGAAGAGATCTAGCTAGTGACAAGAGGAGCCACGAGGTAGTTCAATTTTTTGACAACTGCCAAGACAGCACCTACCAATCAGCCAAAGCAAATTCCTTGCTCTTGGCAATTTCCCCACCATGCTTCTTTACTGTCATCTTGAAGGCAACCTGAACGCAAAGAAAAAATATCTGATTTCTCAGGAACATAATCATACACAGAGTCCAGAAGGGGCAGAAAACTAACAAGTACTCCCAAAGCCCTGTTTCTAGCCTGGTCCTTACCTCAGCTTGCATCCTCCAGAAATCAGCCTCTTTTGAGCTATTCACCTCACAATTGATGACAAGAATATCCGGCAGATGGCGGATGTTGCGAGTCTGAATCTGAGAGGACAGAACAAACAAGGAATGGCAGGGAGTGTCCAGGGAAAGAATCCTGGACAAGAACATGGGTCTGTATCTATGGGATGGGGGTCCGCCCATCCCATAGATCCCTGAATGGCAGTGCTGACACAGCCAGCCCCAGAGGAGACAGTGGCTAAGTCCCCAACATGGCAGGACCCTAGTCCAGTGCAACAGCCACTCACCGTGGGCTGGTACTTTTCACAGTTGTCACACCAGGCTTGTGTATTCTGCTCCAGGCAGATGCTTCGCTTCAGCACCTGAGCAAAGTCATAGTTCTTCCCAGTTTTATCTGAGGGGAAATTAGAGGCTTCACTCCTGGTTCTCCCTCTACCCACAGTTAGCCCCTCAACGCCCACTCCCTGATGTTACAGGACATTCAGGGGAGGCTTCCCAACCCCGCTGCAGGGTACACCACTGTGGCTACCATCAGGGTAGGAGAGCGTGAAGAGCAGGGTGGATGAGGCACGCACAGTCTCACTGCCACAGCGGCATAGGCTGCAGTTCTCCATCTCACAGCTGAACAGCTGCCCGATGACAGAGTCCCCTGATGAACAAAAGCTGCTAAGAGTGGAGGGGGGATACATGAGCATGGAGGGAGTTAGGAGACCCTTTAAGTCACAGAGGGGCCTGTCACGGTAATTTTAACGATTCCTATCCCGATTTCATACCTGCCTCCAGCACCTCGATAAGCCTGTGGCACTTCCAGTTCCTGCATATCCTGATGCAGCTGGGTGAGAATGAAGCGATTCCACCTCTGAATGAGCCTGGCCAGATTGCCCTTGCCTGAAGCCTCATCTGAGTCAGCCAGGATCAGACCAAGAGCTGAGGCCTCGGGGATGGTACGGAATGCCCGAAGAAAATTATTGCCCTGGAAGTGTGTTGATGGAAAGGGGTTGCTATTTTCTATTTTGTGTTCATCTGTATAGCTTGTCCCTGCCTACGGACTACCTCCCTTACCCTTCCTTTTTTTTTTCTGAGTGGGAGTCTCACTCTGTCATCCAGGCTGGAGTGCAGTGGCACGCTCATGGCCACCGCAGCCTCGACCTGCTGGGCTCAGGCGATCCTTTCACCTCAGCCTTTCAAGTAGCTGGGACTACAGGTGTGCGCCACTATCCCTGGCTAATTTTTTAATTTATTGTAAAGATGTCTCACCAAGTTGCCCAAGCTGGTCTCAAACCAATAGGCTCAAGCAATCCTCTCATCTCAGCCTCCCAAAGTGCTGGGATTATAGGTGTGAGCCACCGTGCCCAGCCTACCTTCCATTTTAAGTGTCCCAGGTCTCCAGGCACTGACCTGGCAAGGGTCACCACGAGAGAGGTCCAACATGTGGAAGAGGAAGCCCAGCTCACATGCCAGGCAGAATTCCTTCTGGCAAAGGTGGTTCTGGATTAAACACCGAACAGGCTCCAGGAAATAGAGCACCTGGAGGGACAAGCAGGAGAACTGGTGCAGGAAACTGGGAGGGGGAAGAGGAGTGACGTGGGGGTCAAGTGAGCTGATGAGAAATACAAAGCAGTAGTAGTCCACCGAAGCCGTGGAGCTCACTGTGGAGACTTGACGGTTGTGGGTACAAGAACAAATGGCAGAGAAGACCATGGTGAAGTGGGCCTGGTCGAGGGGATCTGGAAAGAGCAGGGGCCACAAGGAGGAAGAAAGGCAGCGGGCATATTCAAGTCTTGGGAAGCCCTATTCCTTACCTGGATCATGCAGTTACAGTAGGCATTGGGGATGTGGGGCTCTAATCCGGCAAACAGGGTCTTATTGTAATGTTTGAAGTCAAAGTCCTCTAGCCCTAGTTTGGAATATTTGATGGTCACCTGAAGTAGAAACAGTCTGAGCAAGACAGGGATATCCTGCGAGTCCCCAGATCCTCCCAGGAGCTAAAGCCTTCCCCAGAACCTGGTGGTACGGATCTTTCGATCCTTTCCCATATGACCCCCTTCTCAGGATACCTTTCCCCACATCCCACAGGGCCCCTGCTTTGGTGTCCCCAGCACCTTGCGGTATTTCTTAGAAACCATGTGGAGATGTGGCTCCTCTTCCCGCCCTACCGGTGACTCAGTGACCTGGCTGAAGCTGTCAAATTCACTGTCTGACTCCTTGAGTCGGTAAGGAATCTAGGGATTTAAAAAAGAAGTAACCTTGTTGGATGCCCATTCATCCCTACCTTTATCCTAACACCAAAACAGCCGCCAAATCCTGAACCTCCTATTTTCACAGCATTCTCAGCATCCACTGCCTTCTTTTTACTTCCTCCACCATCCCTCAACTGAACCACAGGAGGACACCCGTGATGGTGTCCATGCTGGACTCCCTGAATTCGCTCTGTCCAGCATACCACTACCAAACTAACTCCCCCCAAATACTGCTTTCTGTGCATTACTTCTTCCACTACACTGCCGTGTTCAAGGCTTTAATCTCTCACTACTGCCTAATATCAGCAGTTGCTTCACCAGGACTGGTATACTCAAAGTCCCCCCAGCCCCAGACATGGCTTCTTACAATTTTTTTTTTTTTTTTTTGAGACAGCAACTCACTCTGTTGCCCAAGCTGGATTGCAGTGTGGCAATCATAGCTCACTGTAACCTTGACCAAGTGATGCTCCTGCCTCAGCCTCCCGAGTAGCCAGGACTGCAGATGTGTGCCACCACGCTGGGCTTATTTTTTATTTTTTTTACTTATTTATTTTTAATTATAAAGATGCAGGTTACAATTCAGGGTTAGCTATACAAATGTTGATTATGCAGGTACCCTAATTTTTTATTTTTAAAAAATTTTGTAGAGATGGGGTTTTGCTGTGTTGCCCAGACTGGTCTCGAATTCCTGGGTTCAAGGACTCAAGTGATCCTCCTGCCTCGGACTTTGAAATGCTGGGATCACCAGCATGAGTCACTACACCCAGCTGCCTGTCTTTTGCATTCATGTCTCTTGAGACTGTTATTAACACTTTTCTCTCATCTGGAATATCTCTTCTCTTACTATCTACTTACCTACTTGTTTTTCCAGCTCCATATGCTTATCTTTCATTACTCCTTTCCTGACCACTCTACCTTAGACAAACATTTTCCCTCTAAACAGCTCTGGCAGTGAATGCTTTTGATATTCCTTTAGCATTTAACCACAGGATGTAAATGATTTCTGATATGGCTATGTTTTATATTCATCAACCAAATACTTAATTTCCTAAGAGCAAGGACCTTAGCTTGTATATCTTTTTTTTTTTTGAGTAGGAGTCTCACTCTCTCACCCAGGCTGGAGTGTAGTGGCACGCTCACGGCCACTGCAGCCTCAACCTGCTGGGCACCAGTGATCCTTCCACCTCAGCCCTCTAAGTAGCTGGAACTACAGGCATGCGCTATCGTGCCCAGCTAATTTTTTAATTTATTTATTGTAGAGACGAGGTCTTGCCAAATTGCCCGGGCTGGAGCTTATATATCTTTGAATCCTCTCTCACATCTAGCATAGTTCCTTCAATCCAGAAGGTCCCCAAAAGCCCTTACCAGCTGTCTAAAAACAAAGGACTAGTAAAGGAAGAAGGAGAAATGCCAGTGGGCTGGGGTAAGGGCTGACCCTCTCCACTCTGAACACACCTGATTGCGCAGCCTGGTGCGGGGGTTGGGTGCGTAGCCAATGAAGCCCACCTTCTTCATAGTGCGCAGAATCTCTGCATCCACAGGGGGTGCTCGCCTAGAATCCAGTATATTTCTAGGGCTTGAAGGGTTGTGGTATCCACCCATCCACTCCCCAACCCCCGAGGGTCCAGAAGAAAGAAAACACCAAAGGCAGACAAAAATCAGGAAAGCAGTAGAATAATAATAGGGCTAGCAGAGAATTCTGGTATCTTAGCCCTTTCCCCCTCCCTCCTTTCGGCCCAGAGGTAAGGTACAACCTGGGAGCTGGAGCGGAGTTGGCAGCAGGCCAATCAGAGAGGAGCGTGTCAGTGGTGAGCGGGACAGGGATGAGGGACAGAGGCAGCAGGTCCTGGCTCCAGTCCAGAGGAGGCAGTGAGTCCACAAGACAAGGCAAAGCAAACTCAGTCTCACGGGAATAGGGGTTGAAGGAAGGCTCAGGGGAATCAGTCCAGAGGTGCACGCAGCCCTCAGAATCCCCAAAGGCCAGGGCCTGCTTGCTGGCTGATACATCAAATGTCATTAGCAGAGGCCCCACAGGGTTCACATGAAAGATATCTGCTGGGTTGGCCAGGCCTGTGGGCTCACAGAACTGGCACTGCCCTAGGAAGGAGAAAGAAACCCACTGAGCCCTGGAAAATGAAGGGGAGCCGTTCCTTTGTTCCCTTCCTACCCTCTTCACCTGATATCAAGGCAGGATGGGCCCCAAATCCATGCCTAGAGATAGAGAGACTGTCATCTGATGCCTTCCCATAAACCACAGGATGATCTACTACCCGCAAAATCAACTCTAGAGTTATTTTGCCTACTCCTTCTTTATCTTCTTCCATGCTCCTCACACCCAAGGAGAAAACAAAAGCTCTCATCTCTGATCAAACCCACATAAAACCCCGGGACCCCCAACAAAGAGGTCCCTGGAGGAGTACTCCCTTCTGGTGCCCAGTTCTGCTTGCTCACTGATCCCTCCTTCCCAGTCCTATGGGCCCCTCATACCTGACTGAGAGATGATGGCAAGACGAGAAGTATATGTAGGAATGAAGCGCAAGAAGGCAGGATCCACGTGAACTTGAAGCGGAGTGATAGCACGCATCATGCGCAAATCATACACCTTGAGGAAACGGTCGCAGGCCAGGCCAGTGAGGCGGCTAGAGAAGCCACAGGTGGCCAGCAGGTTGCCATGCACGTCGAAATCTGACAGACTCCCTGAGTAGGCGTCAAACTCATGCTCCACCTTAAAAGTACGGAGGTCTCGCAGGGAAACCTACAGGAGACATAACTCAGCTATCTGCAAATACTCTTATGAAGAAGAGTACCTGCCACCTACCTAGCCTTGTGAGAGCCCTACCAAAGGAACTAAGGCCCTAGGACACAACACAGCAGAAAAGGCAAACAGAAGCCAAGGGCTGGAAGGGACCCAGAGAGGATGCTTGTTTACCCTTTTGCCTCCAAGGTGCCTCGTTATGATAGAAAACATCAGGCTGCAAGATAATCTCACAGTATAACATGGCTGAGTAAGATGTGAATTCACACCTCTCATCCCTCATCTCCAATTCAACTACACCCCAAGAGCTGAGAGAAAGCAGAGCCCAATCACACATCCAGTGAAACAGGGCCCTGTGGTGGGAGGAGACATGGAACTTGGCCACCTTGCCAGATGTGTGGCCACAGAAGAAGAAGCGATTTGTCTGTCTCATGATGGTGACTCCAGGTGTCTCAACTGCATACTGGAGAGGGAAGCAGGAAAAACCAGTGAGAGGAATGATTTTTCCCACAGACCAAAGGAACAGAAAGGTCACACCCAAGTTACCAGCCCAAGTACACCCTGCCCCCTTCAATAACCTTAGATCCTCATGGACCTTTCCTGCCCCAGGCTGGTACCTTCTGAGTCTCCTGGACAGTGTTAAGATCGACCTCCAATATGTGGCTCTGCAGTCCGCCAACGAGTAGCGTGCTGCTATCAGTCAGGAGAAGACTGTGCATATCCTCACTCTCATCCAGCCTGTTGGGGTCAGGAAAGGCTGAGGGGCCGGGGTCTCATGAGCTGCCAGAACCCTAGCCTTCCCTCCCTAGCAGGCACTCTCTTTCCCAGTCCAGAGCTGAGAAGCCACTTACAGGTAATCAAATATAATCAGGCCTCCACGGGCCATATACTTGAGGTTGTTCTTGGTGAGAAAAAGGATGCCATTCTCCAGACTCTGAATCTGCCGAATGTCATCACTGCCATTGACCTGGAAGGATGAGTAGCGCTCCAAGGCTGGACCAAAAAATGAGGTGGCATGGCCCTGGAGGGGACAAAGATCACAGAGACATTCTGAGCAGGGGGGCAGGACCATCCCACATCCAGGGCAGGGACTGAACATGGCTCAGCCTTTCCCATTTCTTGCTTGGGCTTTGAGGCTAGGAAACAGTCAATCTTAGAGATAAAGACACCAGTCATAATGTCTTATGTTTGTTTAATGCATCCCAAAGTACTTTTGTTAACTCTCCTTCATTTCATCCTCACAATGACTCTGCTGAATGGCTAATAGCTCTGTTGATGAGAACAGTATAAGAGAAGATCAGGAGCAAGGTCTGGTTCTCTACTGGCCAGTTGGCTTTTTTTTTTTTTGAGTTGGAGTCTCACTTTGTTGCCCAAGCAGGAGTGCAACTCATAGTCACCCCAGTGTCGACCCTCTGGGCTCCGACAATCCTTCCGCCTCAGCTTTCCAAGTAGCCAGGACTATAGGCACATGCTACCATGCCTGACTAAATTTTTTTATCTTTATTGTAGAGACGAGGTCTTGCCAAGTTGCCCGGGCTGGTCTCAAATCTGCACGCTCAGTTAATCCACTCACCTGAGCCTCCCAAAGAGCTGGGATTACAGGGGGAGCCACCGAGCCCAGCCCAGCTGGCTTTTTTATGTTCCGCAGTCAAGTCTTAATCTCTACCAACCATCTGGGAAATGGGTACCGTGGGTCACAGGGTGGAACAGAAAGAACATGAAACTCATTCCTCCCTTGGCTTCTATGATGCCACTTGCCCCCGGCGGTTTCTCCCCTGACTCTTAATTCATACCTTCTCCTTATGCGCTTCTCTTCAGCTGACCACTTTTGAAACATGGCTGTTCCCAGCCAACTATCTTCTCACTCTACTTGTCTTCCTATGCAATCTCATCCACTCTCAAAGTTAACCATCCATCTTAAAGCTGGTTTAAGTTTCTCTCCTTCCCTAGCCCAGGACACTGCCTCAAGCTTCAGATTTATGCATTCAAACACAGTCAGCTCTCTGTGGGCTCCACAAATATGAATTCAACCAACCACAGACAGAAAATATTTTAAAAACAAAAATAATACAATAAAAAGCAATACAAATTTTAAAGTTATAGTAAAGCAATTATTTGCATAGCATCTACACTGTATTAGGTATAAGTAATCTAGAGATGATTTAAAGTATACAGGAGGATGTGCATAGTTTATCCCACACCATTTTTTTTGGTTTTTATATTTTGTTTTACAGTTGAAGTCTCACTCTGTCACCCAGACTGGAGTGCAGTGGCATGCTCACGGCCACCGCAGCCTCAACCTGCTGGGCTCAGGTGATCCTTCAGCTCAGCCTTCCAAGTAACTGGAACCACAGGCATGTGTCACCACGGCAAGCTAATTTTTTTGATTTAGTGTAGAGACAAGGTCTTGCTAAGTTGCTAAATCTGGTCTCGAACTGCTGGGCTCAGGAAATCCTCTCACCTTTGCCTTCTAAAGTGCTGAGATTACAGGCGTGAGCCACCATGCCTGAACCTACACCATTTTATATAATGGATTTGAGCATCTTTGGATTTTGGTATATTGGGGGGGCTGGAACCAACTCCCCCTGGATACTAAGGGATGACTGTATCCACTAAATTATATATCTCACCAGAACCTCAAACTTATTACATTCTAAATTAAATTCACCATATTTTTTTTTTTTTTTAGTTGGAGTCTCACTCCATTGCCAGGCGGGAGTGCAATGGCATGCTCACGGCCACCACAGTGTCGACCTGCTGGGCTCCAGCAATCCTTCCGCCTTAGCCTTCGAAGTAGGTGGAACTAGGTGTGCGCCACCACGCCTGGCTAATTTTTTGTTTGATTATAGAGACGAAGTCTTGCCAAGTTGCCTGGGCTGGTCTCGAACCCGCAGGCTCAGGCAATCC
>NW_007055656.1:18788-19153 GCF_000164805.1 Carlito syrichta | reverse complement strand
AGTGGCCGGGAGCGGCCACTGCACTCCAGTCTGGGATACAGAGTGAGACTCCAACTCAAACTCAAAAAAAAAAAAATCCCATTTCTGACCTTCCCATTCTGGATAAAAATCCTTCAGTGGCCTTAAGGATTAAACCCAAGATCTTTTTACACAGTATATGAAGTTCTCTAGAATATTCTTTCACCACATATCTGCATGGCTCCTTCCCTCCCTTCTAGAAGGCCTAGAATGGTCACAGAGTGGGTCAAGGATGAGTTGGAAGCATGTGGTTCTGGCCTCTGTTTTACTTTCTGGTGTTGTGTTCAAGTCTCTATTCAAATATGATTTTATCAGAGACAACTCTTCTTTTTTTTTTTTTTTTTTTT